>NC_133323.1:7857383-7894261 GCF_012295235.1 Primulina huaijiensis | reverse complement strand
TGCGGAATAAAATAACCAACAAGAACACAAAGATTTACGTGGTTCACCCAATATAGGCTACGTCCACGGAGCACTGCAACTTTTATAACCGGAAGAAATATTACAACAAGTGTATACACCAATACACTCAATATTTCTCACACTCCCAACCCGAGTATACCGAGAAAATAATTTCTCTAACTCACACAAGAGAATTCCCGCACTCAAGAAAAAAATACACTCTTTTTTTCTATGCACTCTCTTTTTATCAAAGCTAAAAAGCTTTTGATTTTGGGATACAATAACTGAAGGAATTGAGCTTTATTTATAACTAATTCTTTCTTTCAGTTTTTAAAACAATCCGATGTGGGATACGTTATTATTATTATTTAATTTAATGTGGGTCCCACCCCATTAAATAATAACTCACCTAACAATATGATTTGGGCTTATGTAATTCAACTTCTTTTTTTCAAAAAATATGCAAATAAAGTGATATGTCTTATGTGTTATTCGTAATGCAGTAGACGAAAAAAGCTAAAATTGTTAAAAATTGACAAATGAGTGAATTGCAAATTTTCCATTTTTAAAATTCAACCAATATCAAGTACTAACATCCCTTAATTCACCCTACATTAATAGCACAACGTTACACTAACTAAAAAAATTAGACAGTAATCCATTCACCCTTAATTCACCCTACATTAATACCACACCATTACAAAATTCAAAATCTACAACCCTCACAACGTTCAGTCGAATAAAGTTGGAGAAAAGGAGGCAGGTATCGAGCAGAAGAAGATTGTCAAATCCAAGGCTGCTGTTTCTCAGAAGTCCAAGAGGAAATTGATAATCTTCTAATCTTGTAACATCTCAGATTGTCAAACATTAATCACTCACCTTGTAACATCTCATTTGCACGGATCTGGATCCCTTACTGAAACGTCTACTAATTTTAAAAGTACGGAAATAAATTTTTTTTTACAAGCTCATTTTTGGAAAATAAACATTTAAATATTTTGCATGCAGAAAAATATAAAATTTAAAAATGATCTTAAACACTTGACTGTAAAAATAGCGTAGTTTAAAAATGACTAACGTCATCCAAAATCAACGTAAACATAAACGTGTAAAAATCGTAATATCATCAACATATAAAATGTGTAACTCCTCTCAAAACACATGAATCAATATGCGGAAAAATAATGGTCCTCGGGTCGTGTCACCGCACACCCCGCCTGCCTACTCAGTTTTCGGCACCTCCGGTCCCCTGCTCAAAATGCTCACCTGCATCACACACGCCTAGTGAGTCTAAAGACTCAACACACATGTACCAGTAATAACAAGTACATATACGTAGCACACAGCAGTGAAAAATAACATAATCATCATACATTTTATGAGCTTAAAAACATGAACATGAGCGTGTCGTGCAAAATCATTACGTGTCAAAACCTGTCTCATCATGTTATCATATCGTATGCGTAACCATGACCTGTTAAAACATGGTAATAGCATGTATCATCGTATCAGCATATACGTGTTAAAATCTTAATTTGAATTCCGTTCATTAGCTGTGACTTTCGTATCATTATGTCATCATGTCAGTCGATGGATCCATCTACGTGTAACCGCGGTACCCGGCGACGAGGATCATCAGCGACGGCATTACCCGCCCACTGAGTCCGGGCCTTACATGTCATCGTGTCATCGTGTTAGTCACAACTAAATCACTTCCTTCAAAACGTGTCATCATATTCATCACTTAATAAAAAACATGCATATACATAATTTTTCCTTTAAACCAAGCATGCCCCGTATTTATCATACTTGCGTAAAAATCATAAACATTATGCATAAACATTTTAAATATCATATATTTGTGCTCAGGGCGCTGCCAGGACCAAAAATCTCACCTCGGGTACAAAATGACCATTTTGCCCCTGGAACCCGAAAATTAGCGTTTCATCCCTGGACCTCTAAAATTTACCCGAAGCTTACCAAACTTCTTAAAATGTCCCAAAACATTTTAAAAACATTCTTAGACGTAAACTCGACCCAAATCATAACTTAATCGATTCGTTTTAAAACTTGGACCGGGGGTCCTGTTTTAACCCAAATCGACCCGAAATTTAATCAAAACTTTCCCAACTTTATATCACACCTTAAAAACACTATGATGCTTTTAAATTAATGCCAACAGTCCCCTACCCCACGACTAGAAATTTCAGAACATCACAAAATATCTTGCCCCTTCTCTCTTGTACTCTCTTTCCTTATCTTCCGCAAGAAACTCACGCCTCAAGCTAATCCATCGTGCCAACCATGAACCAGCCTATAGTGGACCTAGACCAGACTCCAAGGAACGTCCCAGAACCCAGCCACCAGCCCCATGCACGCGACTGACCCCTAAGAACTAAGACCCACCAAAAAGGCTCCTACCGTGACCAAAATGTCTCGCCTTAGCTCGATCGATTGTACCATTTCTCCAGCGTGGTTCGAGCCGTTCCAGACCCCAACTCAGACCCACCAAGGTCTGGTCCAGGGCTGGAGGAGGCCCTCGCACAGCTGGTGTAGCTGGAAGAACGGATCGAACCCCCTCCCATCTTCTACCCGATCGGCCTTCACCTAAATCATCACAACACAACCAGCTGCGCACCCCAGCACTTAAACTGCAACAAATACGATCTGAACAGTCCCTTACTATCCCATGACAGCAGCCCCTTGCACATAAACCATACAAAAACGTGAGCATCAACCGAAAATGCAAAAGAAGCAAATAACCCGAAAACCTTGCAAGTTCATGAATGAATCGAGATATTTTGAGTAAAAGCATCCACAACAGCATTAATATTGACGTGCATGATGCAAAAAGGAGTAACAAGCGTGCCTGATGTTGATCGACGACCAAAACAAGAGGAGGGAGACCCGGGTGAATTTATCCTTTGCAAGGAATGAAGGCCGAAGGTTTTTCTTTGAGCTGCTGAGGAGAAAGACGAGGGTGACAGCAGCTGGGGGAGGGTGTCGGCTGTTGGGAGAGATTAGGTTTAGGTTAAGATAAGTTTTAGGGTTAATTAGTAATATTTAAATAGCTAACAAATGACTAATGGGCCTTAATTGATAATNATCCTTTGCAAGGAATGAAGGCCGAAGGTTTTTCTTTGAGCTGCTGAGGAGAAAGACGAGGGTGACAGCAGCTGGGGGAGGGTGTCGGCTGTTGGGAGAGATTAGGTTTAGGTTAAGATAAGTTTTAGGGTTAATTAGTAATATTTAAATAGCTAACAAATGACTAATGGGCCTTAATTGATAATTAAAACTAAATAAAAGATTTTAGGTCCAACAAGCTTAAAAGTAGGCCCATTAAATCCAAACCCACTCCCGAAAAATATTTCGTGTTGGAAAGATTTTGAAAATATTAGCCGAACCCTTAAAAAGTCCCTCGATTCGATAAAATTTGCGTACCGATAAAAATAAAATTCTGTGAGTAAAAATACCCAATAAAATAACATTTTCAAAAAATACACTTGAAAACACCATGTAATAATTTATGAAAATAAATCGTGCAATTAAAATAATTTTCCTGAAATTTTTCCCGTCTCCGTTCCTCGATTGGGTGTGAAATGCATCTAAAAACCCTAATGCATGAACTTTTAAAATTTCATGAATTAAATCCTATCATGCAATAATAATGCATAAAATGCATAAAAATAATTAAACATAATTTAATAAAATAAACATGCATTTTATGTTTTAAAAGAATTTAATAAAATACCAAAGAAATTTGATAATTTCCATGTATGTGGTTCACGTGTACTTTTCGATTTTTGGAACGTTACACTTACAGTGCACCAACCACAACATTTGGTGTTGTGGATATTTAATAGGCTGTGTTGATTTGAGCTTATTTTAAACTAGTTTTTAGGTTTGATTTTGTTTTCTTCTCGGCTATTTTATCTCGTCTTTTTTTGTCCATTTTCTTTTTTTTTTTTTCTCGTTTTTTCTCTCATTCAATTTTATTATTATTTTTATTTTAACAGGAAATAGTATAACATACAAGGATTAATTTTCTTGTTTCTTTGAATGTCTAATTCCTTTTCTAATTATTTGACTATCGAATTTTTTATTTGGTTTTGTTTGTTTGTATTTTTGTTGTGCTATTGATATGAAACTCTTATTAATTAAAATGTTTATATTATTTCATATAAAACTGTCATTACTGTTTGTGGAAGAAGAAAAAATTGGAGGAAAATAGAGAGAAAATAAAAGAGGAAAAGAGAGGGAAAAAATAGAAAAATTAAAAGAAAAACAATATTGAAAAAAATTTTCAAACATTGAAAATTGTCATGTAGACACACAACACTATTTGCTGCTTTACTCAACACCGTAGGGGATCCGTATTCCATTTGCACATATTTAACACCACAAATCTGAATTCCATTCCGCCACAAAGAATTCTAATTTTTGAAATTTAAGTGGAAAAGTACATGCATATTTAATCATCTTGTAACCTCCATTCCATTGAGACTTGTAACTTTCTATTCTTGAATGATTATGTTGGGAGATCTTTGAATAATGCAGATTTTGAGAATTGTTGTTTCTTTTCTCTTGAGTCTGCATATTTATAGTTGAAAAAGCTCAAATGGTCAGAAATGTTTTTCAACGATTATATTTACAAACTCCTGACAAAATGACCTTGTCGCTTTCAATCATCGTACACAACATTAAATCTATACTATATTATTAATTGTGAGACCCTTAGAGTAACTACCTTAGATGACATCAAAATATTTAATTTCATAATTACCTTTCTTACCATACTAAAAACTTCCTCAAGTCAGTTAATATTTTACATAGAAAAAAAAACTAAACAAAACTTGTCTTTAAATCGAACAACTCTTCTAAATTGAAAATAATTTCGTGTTAATTATTTAATATTATTTGATAAAAAAAAATAATTACACATGCAAAGCGTGTGCATCTTTTACTAATGTCATTTAATGTTCTTCAGCTTTTTCTGCTTTAGCCCTTATAGCTTGTGAAAAATTGATTGACTTTCGATATTTTGGAAAACATTCTATGAATCGGAGTTGGTAGGATTATCTGAATCAACTTGAGTTCAGTGTATCCACCTAGATTTTCTCATATATGCGATTGGAGTTTTTAAAGGTTATACCTGTGCACTTTTTTGGCGGCCAATTAGTTGTCTTTTTAAGTTGTTTTACTTAATTACCACTTGGTTTATTTGACATATAATTAATCCATAACTTTATTTTTGAAAATTAAGTAGATGCAATAATAATTTGTTATACAGATTAATTTTTAATTACATACTAAAAATAGTAGAATAAAATAAAAAATATGGAAAAATATATCCAAAATTTTGGTTATGTCATTATTAATGTAAAGTAAAATTATTCATCAATGATAAACCTACAGTGTTCTAAAAATTCATATTAAGCAGTGTTTAAGCTCAATTTAAAAACATTTCTTAGATGAGAACATATCATTATATATATACATATCATTTTATATATATATAGACACACACATATGCATATAGATAACTAATAAAAATTCATAAACATAGATATGGCATACTAATAAATAATTACCTTACTTTTATTATATTATATTATATTATATAGTAGATTTGTGAGAAATCATTAATTATTACAAATTTTAACACTTTTAGGTTATTTAGAACTTGAAATTGAAATTGTATTAATTTATTCTTAAATTTACGGTAATTTTATAGTTTTTATTTATTATTTTACTTAAAAATAATTAAATAATATTTAAAATAAAAAAATTCACTTCGGCCCATCCAAATCTCTATTTTAAGTCTGAAAATATTGAAATTTGATCGTAACACTTTGCACTATTTAAAACCTTTCTTACTCCTATGAATGAAATCGGGGCGGGTTTTTCATTCTCATCTCCGTCCCCGAATTCCATTCTCACCCGTACAAGTCTCGATCCCTGGTTTTTCGAGACTTAATTAACTATCAATGACTATGAACTCGGTGAAGTAATTAACTATTCGAAAAAACGCAGAGATAAAAAAAAGAATTTACGAAGAATATTATACAAACTTGTTAAATATCAACAAACTAGCTAATTGGCATCTCTAAACGGCAGAGGGGACAATAATGACTAGACCTGAGCCACTTCTTGATGCAATCCTCGTGAAAAATATGAGAGCACGGCATGGATAAAACTTCGCAACCAGCGTAGAAATCTTCGAGGCAGATCGGACAGCTCTCTTCGTTTTCGTGAGAACTAATGGTCCTGATCTGTAAAGATTCAATGGAAGATTCTGTAGCCGGAACCATCCCAGAATTGTCCTCTTCTAGCGACATTCGAGTCATAAATTCCAAGGCGAGATAATTTTCATCAACTCGTCTGTTACATACCACTAAAACAGTGCAGGGAATGATCAAAACGTTGAAATACGGAGGCAAGACCAGCCTGATGAGATCTTTTGCGGTGTCCAGTGCTAATACGCTGAAGTCTCGACGGTCATCATCGTCCAGAGGCCATTCTCTCAGTTCTTGATTGATCATTCGGCGTGAATATTCGGAGTTCATGAGTTGTCTGAAATCCAAACGGACTGATTTGCTCATGATATTAGGTTGAAAGTTATCTCCGAGAAACACATCACCATAGTAATAGCATACGAGAAGGTCGCAATAAAAATTGAAATCCACATGAAACTGAGAGTCACGAGTGATGACCACATCGTCCTCGTCGACTCTCGGTGCAACAAAGACTATCTCTCGGGCAGTACTGTCATCCATATTCGACGTTCGAAGAAGAAGAAAATATTAGAACAAGAAATTTAATTTGGTTTTTGGAGAACCACAACTTAGTAGACGAGAAGTGGAACTGATTATGAAGAAAACTGTTACTTTCTTGGAGCCCGGAGAAAATATAAATTTGTTTGTTCTTATTATTGTCGAGAGTTTGACAAGTATTTATATCTTTAGGTTGTTCATTCGGATTCAGATTCTAAAGACTTTGATGCCTATTAGGATTTGAAGTTAGTGATAAGATAATCAAATTAAGATAAGGTAATTAGATTGATTAGGATATAATAAACTAAATATGGAGTGGATCATGTAGATAGGATTGGGAATGAAACATGAGATCGATATGTAAGTTTTTCGGTTTGCGAGAAAGTTAAAATTTTGAATATCTATGTTTGGTTTTTTACGATTTTTTTCTAAATACGTGATACCACAAATAATATCTCTCTCTGAATATATATTTTTTCAAAAGATTATTATTAAAAAAAATAACTCTAAGATTATACATATATAATTAGTAAATACTTGATTATTTTATAAGCAACAAATGCATTCACTAGATCGAGTAAAAGTTTACAATAGTTTAATACTGTATTTACTTAAAAATTAAAATTGAGTTTGGCAAAACTTGGTCAACAATTTTAGAGAAAAATTTAGAAACCAAATTTTATATTAATCGATTAACAAAAAAACCTCATCGTTGAGTACCTATGAATCATTAATGCATATGAGCATGAATAATAACCTTGAATCCGAAAGGATATATAGCCATTCGAAAGAAATTGCACATATAAAATATTTTTAGTGTAATTCATGCCCTGCTTCTACAATTTCTTATCGATCAACGATGTATTGCTTGAATTATCAACTAAATATTACATAAATTCTTGGAAGAAATCGAACTTGTAATTGCATGCAATTAACTACTAGTTGGCATCTCGAAACAGAAGATATTGGGACTTTAATTCTTCCCTTTGTCTTGTTTGAAATTAGCAAGTAAATATTACATAAATTCTTGGAAGAAATTGAACTTTTGCACGCGCTCAAATTTTAGTAGGCATCTCGAAACGGCAGATGAGAAAATAATGACTGGACTTGAGCCACTTCTTGATGCAGTTCCCGTGAAAATTATCGAGCATGACATGGATAAAACATCACAATCCACGTAGAAATCTTCGAGACAAATCGAACAGCTCTCGCCATCTGTCTCAACTCTCGCCGTCTTCATGACACGAAGTAGTTGTCCTGATCTTCAAGGATTCGATGGAAGAATCTGTGGCCGGAACCATCCCAGAATCGGCTTCAAGTTCTTCTATGGATCGTTGAGCCAACAACTCCATGGCGAGATTCCCTCTAGCTTACTGATCACGAGAACCCGGGGATGATCAAAATGTTTTTTTGTGGAGACATCGAACTAGCGACAATAATCTTCGTGATGTCGGACGCCAATTTGCTCAAGTTCCAATCCGATTGGGGCGGTCTCCCAAGGACCAATCTCTTAGCTTTTCGTTGATGATTTGGCTTGAATTCTTGAATTGCTTGATGTACATATGGACTGATTTTGTCATGATATCAGGATACACGTATATTCACAAATACAATGAGACTCGTATACACTCGAGATCAAAAGCAAGTAAAAGGACTCAAGATTTTTCAGGTGGTTCGGCCTAAAAATTTACCTACGGCCACCTTGCGATCGAGACAATATTATTGATCGATTGAAGTATCAACAAAAGGCTTTACAGTGTACAAGAATCACTCAGTTTCTTTCTGTTTCTCAGAAGAAAGTCCTCTCTAGATTGCATGCATATCTCCTCGGACAGCCTTTCACTCTTGATCGGTGGATGAGTTTTGCAGACAATCACTAAATCAATTGTGTGTGTTCCAATCTTTTTGAAGCTTTCTCAAAATTTAACTTTTTTATTCCCGAAGTCATGCGAGACCGTTAGCAGCTCCCATTCAACCAGTGATGTGGTGCAGCCCACTAATTGTCAAGTTAGTTAATCCACTTAATTTCCCGAATCGATCTCACACGGATATGGTTCTTCCAATTTTGTCCCATGAGTCGAACTCGCGAGAATCAAAGCAAGAACGGAATAGACTCAACTCAGCTTGGTTAATCAGACCTTGAGTCGTTTTAGTCTAATTTCATTCTTCATTTAGCAGTAGCTTGATGTCGCTCTTTTTCCTTGTTTTGGAGAAAAAAGAGATCAGTGTGCCACAAGTTATATATCTGGTTTTGTGGTTGAAGTAGTCATAACTCGACTCAATATTTCAAAAAGGTTTTAAAGTATGGACCTAATTAATTTCTCGTGTATCAATTGAAATATTCTTGCACAAGCTGCACATCTACTTGTTTATTTATGTTTGAGAAACAAATATGCTTTAAATTCACTTCATTTGAATGGACCCGACTTAAATATTTCAAATTCATAATAACAAATTCATTTATAGTAGATTTGAAATCCATCACTTTTGTTATTTTTTAGTCCTTATAGATAAATCCCGTGTTGAATGATCAATTGAAATCATTTTTTAAATTCATTCACCAAATCCTAATCTTTCACTCCAAATGCAATACTCATAGCAAAATCAATAATCTATAATATTACGGCATACGTTCGTTACTCGTGTGTTTTTTGATTAACATTATTTCAAGAACATCGTCCAACTGAAAATTCTTAGTATTAATAAATTTAAGTATTTTCCGACACGAGATCAAAATCTATTGGCTCGTACTGTATGACCCTGAACATGGACATTAATAAGAGAATTATTTTTAAATAAATGCTTCATATATAATAATCATTATAGTAATATAAACTATTTCAAAATTAGGATACTTGAAACTTAAAGGAGAAGAACCCTTAAATTTTCAAATATAAAAATGACTAATTAACAAAAGGCATGCAACAAAGGCCATGCATGCTATGTTACAAAATGTAGAGCCAAAAGCCCTAAGTTGGCCAAATATGGTGACCAAACACTAGACAACATACGAAGCATAAAGTACAAGCATGTCTAAACATATAGATACATAATAGTTTACACAATATCACACTAGCAAGCTCCTTATTACGGCTGCTTCGGCACTCTCCCCGTCGGTCGATTCCAAGAGCTCGGCTAATCGACCGCTCAGATTATCCACCTCTCGGTGCAAGTTCCTAATGTAGTTACATGTCTCCTGCAATATCTTTGCAGCCGAAACCTGCACACATTTATTTTCATGTGAATGAAACATATAAATTCAAATTTTAATTAGTACTTACCGATGAATTCATGCGTGTAAATCCAGACTCCATTTTCGAAAATTGGGGTTTGTAAAATTATATGTGTTTTTGTAATATTAATTTCGTGTAACATATCATATTAAATGAAAAATAATAATTGAAGGAAATTGTAAAACATTAGAGCCCCACAAAGACAAAATAATAACGTGAATTGAATGAGTCTGTGGGCTTGTGGGAATGCATGAGCCGCAAGATCCGATACATATCACCTCAAAAGAAAACGAAAGACCATACAAAAAATAAAATAAAATAATTAATACAAATTGCTCATGCATGAAACACAAATTTCACTAAATACAGAAAATTATATTTTTATTTCTTCCTATATATTAGGAGTACCCAGGGCAATTAATTTGCATTATTTTTTAGTCGGGAAATAAAAAATTTGTAAGTTTCAAAAAGAAAATTGAAAAACTATATATATATAATTTTTTCTGGTTCTAATTAAATGGTAAACGAATGAAATGTGGCATATAAACTAATATCAAGTGAAGTGTTGAATTAAGTATAACGTGAAAGAATTAATAGTCACATACCTTGTCGGATAGCCGATGGCGTATCTCAGGTAAAAGCTGTTGCAGTTTGTAGACGAGATCGGCCATCTGATCGTCACTTATCCTGGTAACTCCCGACTGCCTTGAACGTGATCTTCTGCTGGACATTGTGATCAGTTAAATATTTTACCGGGTTTGGTCGATTTACGGAATTTTTCTTAATCTTTTACAAGAATTTTCAACGTTTTAAAGAAAAACCCTGAATTCTCAATAAGTAAATTAGAAAATGATAAGTGTTTTGAGACAGGTTATGGAGAAACAGATAAGGGAACCCATGGACATGATTAGTTTTAGCAGAGAAAGAAGTGTGAAGGTGATGAAGACAATTGCATGGGTTAAGAAATGGGCCTTTTAAATAGAGTTTCAAGTGTGTGTCTGTGTGAAAGAGGGGAAGAAATATGAATTATGAATTTATGATCATGTCCGAAATGTAAAAAAAATGGATTTGGATGTTTACAAAATAGAGACAATTATGTAACCTCAAGATCAAGAACATAAATACATAGTCAATTTTATGTCTTAAAATAATTAAAAAAAAGCCATGTTAATTGATCAAGAAATTCTCTTATCTTATATAACAAGGAATAATTCCGAACTCGTTATGTAAGTTAGTCTATTTCTTCAAATTTTGATTCTTTAGGCAGTCAAAAATGGTATCAGTGTGATACCAATCATATGCAGTGCAACATCAGTAATATATATCCGATATCATATCGAGTATATACGTACGGATAAACCGGCCATACTCATGTCGTCCTCTTCTCGAAGTGTTCCCCAAACTGCTAAACTAGGGTTAAGAGTTGAATTGGTTGAACAAAAATTTGCTCGTTTATTACCCAACTTTGAGGGACCTCTTTGTGTCAGCCGAAGCACACAATCCCACGTTACACACACACAATCAATAATTAATTGAGTGACGTACACATACTACGAAATATATATATATATATATAAAATTTATGTTTTGAGACTCATATTAAGCCATCGAATTTTAGACATATATACACAATTTTTGTGTATATTAACATATATATTTTTGTTCATTAAGGCCAGTGTACGCGTAAATAAATGTATTAAAAACTTCGGAAGCCTTAAGAAACTAGTTTAGTTGTCCTTTTTATCTCGGGTTTAGTCGACAAGACAAGAAGTATATGTACACTAAGGCTACGTTTGGTTGGAGGATAAAATTATGAAATGATTAAGAGACAAATGATAAAAAGAATTATTGAAGTAGAAATATAATATATAATGATAAAATAATATTATGTTTGGTGTGATTGTTAAGAATGAGATAATTAAGAATTTTTTGATGAATTGACAAAATTGCCCTTCCATTTTTGCGACAGCCGACGGTGTGGTGGCCGGCGGTGCCAGCGGTGGCGGTCGGTGGTCGTCGGCAGCGGCGGCGGTCTGTCGGCCTGAGGCGGTGGCGGTCAGCTGACGGCTGCGGCGACGGCGGTCTGCCAGCGTTCGGCGACGGCGGTGGTCGGCGACGATCGGTGGCGGTGGTCGGCCGACGGAGGCGGCGGTCGGCGACGGTCGGTGGGCGGTCGATGGCGGGAAGTGGTGGTGAGTTTGGATATAAGATAAGGGTAAAATTGAAAAAATAGGATGTATTAAGAGTTGGATAAATAATCTTAGGGGGTGAGGAGTGATTGTTTTATCCCAATTAATATAACCTAATCATTTATAGGAGGGATTGACTTGGTTAAATAAAAATCTTACCAAACATGAGATTAGGTGGGTTGAAAAACTATAAACCCACCTAATCTCTCGTAATAAACGTAGCCTAAAAAAAATTGAGCTTATATATGAAAATTTTAATTTTAGCAATAATTTTGGGAAAAAATGGATTTTTAACTAATATTTAGAACCTAAAGAGATTTTGTATATAATTTAATCATTATTTTACTATGCTTTTTATCAGCTATTGGTATGAACAGATGAATATTCAATGATTATGATTTGATTGAAGTACATATAAATAAAGTCCTTGAATAAATGCATAATGAAACCAAATTCGATGGATATAATAGAGATGGGATCGGATTTGTCATTTGAATATCAGAACCCGAAGGATTTGATGAAGAGTTTTATTTGAAAGGGAAATTGCAATCTTGATAATGTATCTTCGTTTTTTTTTTTTTGCGATTTTGATTATTATGTTATCAAATTTAAATTTTAGCCATATATCTTTTGGTTTTTTGTAATTTTAATAATTTTTCATTGAGAGTATTGATTTGACGTTACACACGTCAGAATCATGTTAACACCATGTTACTGTCACATCAGCGCTACATCAAAGAAGATAACTATAATTTATAAAAAATAAAGATTTTGTAATAAAACTGAAATTTGATAATAAATTATCAAATTTGTAAAGAGCCAAATATACAAGACATTTTTTTTCCTTGTTTGTAATAATTAAGGAAATGTTTATTTCATTTGCGGGACAAAATGAAAAAAAAAATGAATATTTTTTTAATGAACTATATATTCTAATGAAATTTGGATATTACTTTTAAGAGGAACATAAAATTTTAATATATTCCTAGTCAAGATCAACACATTGAACTCTTCGTTTTAAAATTTAATTAATATATATACCCTGCAATTGGAAGCTTTTTTCTTTTTGTTAAAGAAACAATTGGGAGTAGGTCTCTTGTGAGACGGTCTCACGAATCTTTATCTGTGAGACGGATCAATCCTACCGATATTCAAAATAAAAATAATACTTTTAGCATAAAAAGTAATAATTTTTCATGTATGATCCAAATAAGAGATCTGTATCACAAAATACGACATGTGATACCGTCTCACACAAGTTTTTGCCAACAATTGGAAGCTATTTTTTAAAAAATTGCATATGTATCTAATTTTGATAAATCTTTTTGTTAGGTTAAACATACATGAGTGAGAGTAACACTAAGATGAATGACTCTTGAGAAATTCTCGTGCATCAAGATGCTAACGTTCCGCCACTTGATTTGATGGGCTAGGTGGTCTATAAAAGAGTGGCGTCAGATCTTAAACAATAGAAAAAATGTAAAACTAATATCTAAGGGATATCAGACAGCATTAACAGATAGACACACATCTACACTCACGTATTTGTACTATGCGTTGCCACGAGTATGAGAAAATAAAGTTGTGCATTGGCTAACAGTGATAGTTTTTTGGCTAATGATAAGAGCTCGATCCTAACACTTTTATTAAAAAGATAAGAAAATTACGCGAAATGCCTCAAATGTACAAAACCTTGGATTTAAATTAATTACTTGACACTAGTGTATCCTAAAAATTGAAATTATTTTCCTAAAAAAGATTCTACAACATCAGTGTGAGTAGAGAGGCTCATTTAACTTTAAACAAAAAAAGCTAATTAATTAATGGGCATGAAATTTTTTTTATAGTAAGAATATTTTAAACTATGATCTTGGAATAACTCATCAAAATATAATATTTTCGCACACTCGAACGCAAACAGTAGGATATGGAAAAGGACTAAAATTGCTGAAAGGCTGACGTCTACGACGATTCGAGAAAGATTTATGAATTTAATCGACAGAGGTGATCGTAATAAGCTGGGAAGATTTAATATTTTATAAAAATATGAAATTTATATTCAAAATAAATTCCATTCTCAGTAGTATAAAACACAAACATATCGATTGTTCACATACTGTGGAAATCTGATTGCCGACGACGCGAGAGTTCTTCATTATTATAATTAATTGTACAAATTTTTAATTAATTAATTAATAATTGTGATTTCTTTTTATAATATTGTTGTAATATCACGTCGGTGGCAAAATCTGGTTAATGGTGGCCATGCTCTCTTGTTATATGACTTGAGAAAATCCTAATATTTTAAACATAAAGTTGATAAAAAAAATTATTTGTTATAAACAAAGATTAATTATATAATGCACACTAATCCAGTTTTAAGGGGTCCATTATATATCGTCATTAACAGTGTATTTCGATCTTGTTTTTTACATTTTATTTTCCTTCATCACATTGAAAACAATATTGCCCGAATCCAGCTATCGTGAATTTCGATAGGTACTCGTGACCAGAGCTGAGGTGACGTCCAAGAAGCCTTCGCTTCAGACCCAATTTCGAGAATTTTTAAAATGATTTTATGTCGATTAAGCATGATATTAGATATACAATTTAATCATATATAGTTGACCGGAGTTATTAATAATCTCGGAATTTAATAAATTATAATCTCTCATTGAAATTTGAAGCTAAGTGTGTGTGTGTGNATGCATATATATAAAACCAAAAATTTGAAACCATTCAATATATACCTGCAAAATATATAAAATTTATCGTGGTTGGAAGCCAATTTCATATGAAAACAAAATAATGCAACAAATTTTCCGATGTTCTAACTTTTTGATTTATTAAAATTTTCGAAAGATGAAATTTATTACAATGTTAAATGTGTTGATATATATAATGGAGCCAGCCTCTTGTCACGTGATGTCTCTTCTATGAACATCAATGTCGTCAAGGAGCTTGACAAAGCTGCTCAAATGTTCCTTTGGCTTTTGCCATGCATTCAAATTTCACTTGCGGGTAATTATATTCACGCTTATGTCGATCTCGAAATGGAATTATGATTCAATTTTATACATCCCTACTTATATTCGGATTACATCGATCGATGTCGTATTTAAAAACTTCGATGGATGATATTCGGAGTACATCATGTCTTGTTTAAAACATTTTGCAAAGGGATACACACACTCCGTTAGATGGTGTAATGTTTACGTATGATTTGTTTGTCCACTTGCGGCAATTTGAGATAATAAATATGAAAATAAAGAATAAATTGGATACCGAGATTTACGTAGAAACCCCCTAAAAATTATTAGGGTAAAAATCACGGACAAGATGAAAAAAATTTCACTATAATATTTTACAGTGTACAACAACTCATTGAGTTTTCAAAGAGAATACACACTCTATTAATACAGGAGAACAAAACACCTCACAAATATTATAGAACTAAGCACTCAAATGCTATAGGATGAAAGAAAACTTGAAGAAGAGATGATTTCAGAATGAGGGGAGGAAGCTTTATTTATAAAGCCTTTTGTCCGTGGGAAGAAACGCGTCTTCCATCCTGTATCAAACTTCCGCCAAATTTGACAAATAGCACATTTAATACATTTCATGGAAAACAATTTCTTTGCCGCCTCATTAAATGTACATCTGCCGACATGATTGAACGCTTGTTATTATATCAAAAGTTATAGTTAGTATTAACAGTATATTTCAAATAATTGAAACTTATTATTGCATTATCATATATCTTCAATATCTTTTACTTCACTCTTTATAATTTTTCATATATTTTCCTATGACTTTTAAAACACTGCACATTATCATATATAGAGGTGGTCGGTACAATATATCGTACCAAAATTTCGGATACCTTATACCGTACCGAAAATACCGGTATGAGAAAAATGATACTGTTACCTTATCGATTTTTCGGTATACCGAAAGTCGGCATACCAAAAAGTCGGTACGGTATCGGTAAAATACTGTCATATCGAAAATATATATAAAAAATTTATTCTCTTGTAATTTCAAAGCCAATGATTACCAATACTTAACAAATCTCTCAAGACAGTCAAAGAGTTCATGAAAGATATATACAAAACAAATCCATAAAGACAATAAATACCAACCGTAACATGTGTCTGGAGATCAAAGACATCAATAAACACTAATAAATTTCAACCGCAACATGTGCGACTTCTTCATCCGCTATCTTTGCAACAATGTCTGAGGTCTTGTGATTTCTGAAGCCTGTCAGCTTTACAACAAATCGAAGATCAGCATCCAGTCCTCTAGCTAGCTGTAAGCTAAAGTTAGGTTATAAAGATAAGACTTCTCAACAGTTTAAATTCTCAATTATGAGTGGAGTTGTTTAACTGAACTTTGATTTGGACTATTCCAAAATGATGAGTCCAAATAGAAGTTAAATTCTTTATTTTGGTACAATATCGATATATATCGCTTTATATAAAAAAAAATATATTTTTAAATTTATATATATTATTTCGGTATATACCGAAAATTTCAAATTCCATACCGTTACCATACCGAAAATTTCGGTATCGGTACCATACCGTACCGAAAATTTTGGTATACCAAAAATTTTGATAAATTCGATATTTTTCGATACGATAACCTCGGTATATCGAAAATTCGATATTTTTTTCCACCCCTAATCATATATCATATATCTTCAATATCTTTTACTTCAGTCTTTATAATTTTTAATAGAACCGCCATATTAATGACCACATTTCAAGTCAAACTAAACCACTAGAGACGTATTAAATGTCCATACCTTGTAGTTGTGAAATCAATACCTGATTGCTACCCGTCCTTTTAACTTTTGTGGCAATTTGTTATATGTTGGAAAAATAAAGTTTATCTTAATTCTAAATAAATATATTTATGTGTGTGTGTGTGTGTGTGTGGAGAAAATTTTAAAAATTTGTCCTATAAATTACCCTGAAATCTATATAGTGTTTTGATATTCTAATCAGTCAAAACTTGATATTATTACAATAAATTTTCTTTTTCAGACTGAAATGCTGACGTAGCGTCGGACATTAATAGCATATCTAACAGCATCATCTCAGTATTCCAACGAAAAAAAAGGGCTAAATGTGCAAGAACACATATTAAAACATTGTTCACTAGGACCAAATTTTGACTAAATATTAACTAATTAGATTACCTAATAATTAAGATCTATATAGAACAACCCATGTTGGCTGTAATAACTACAAACGTTATATTACCCTAACATGGACACATACAACCACAGACACAAACAAACACAAAATACACAGAGACGTATAACACACATATGGAGTCAGTTATCAGTTATATCATCTTCGAAACCATGTGCTGTGTTTATTCTGCTCCTCTCATCTCAGCACATACAAAATGTTTTATCAGACCACAGCATTTAATGACTACATTTCAGGTTCAACGGGGAGTACTCGTCAAACCACGAAGATGCTGTCGTCCGAGTATCTCGATATGTCGAATCTGGTTTTCAGGTCAAATTAAAAACGATATATAGTTTGTGGTAACGATATAATTTTACTGATAATCTTTCGATATTTTAAATAGTATAATATCAAAACCCCCCACATTTCTAACCTTAGAATCAACAAAAAATATGTTGCCAATGGTTAAAAGAATAATCGTTGTCGTACACATGATGACAGCAAGAGAGGGAAGCAATAATCTTGACTATGACCCCCGAAATTAACTTTAAGAATAGTAGAAGAAACTAAGCGTTGTGATTGGAAGCTTGTGTAGCCCTAGAACTTTACAAATGTCTCTTGTCAATTTGAATGAAAATATTAAAAAGAAAAAGAAAAAATAAATAAAGATTATCTTTTTGTGTGGCTGTAATTTTTCCTGTTTTGATTTGATCAGAAGAGTTTTGTTTTGTTGCTCCCCGCCCATATATATAAAGTTTTGTAAAACGCTATAATTTGATAAAGATTTTCTAAAATCACAATAAAATAAATAAAAATCTCAAACTATGACTTTGATATCAATGATAGAAATATTAGAACTAACGAGCTCTCAGTGTGTTTCGTATAATGAAGACAAAGTATTGATATTTAAAATATATTTTCTGAATTATTATATCAATTATACCATCAAACATTCGTGACTGATCCACGCGCTATTCTTGATTGGCACAAGAATAATGATTCACAAATTAAAAAAATGTTACATAAGAAAGGCTAGGGGATCTTGAGGATTGGGTCTACCTTGTTTTCAAGGGAGATAGATACAAATCAATCTAAGTTGCAAAACAAAGTGCCGCTGCTTTTAGGAACAAGAAATTGTGATTTCTTAACAATTTGTTCCAAATAATCAATACGTAACAAACAAATTAGTTGGAGTTTGTGTAAACCATACATTTCAAAAGTAAACACACACACACACACACACACACACACATATATATAATTTGTTTGGAGTTTGTGTAAACCATACATTTCAAAAGTACACACACACACATATATATATACATTTCAAACGTAAACACACACACACACACACAGATATATATATATATATATATATATATATTATAATTAAATATTTAGCCCATCAACTATAAGCTTCTTATTGATACGTGGCTTCAAAATTGTGGTGCTTATAAAAAACAATGCCAATATTTTGCATTATTTATAAATGGAAAAAAATCGATTGGATTGGAACACTACAAAAAAATAGGTATTAACCGTCGCTAAATTTTGCGACAATTTTTGTTTAAACCGTCGTCATTTAAAAATTTGCGATGGTTGTAATAAAAGTGTTGGAAAACCGTCTAGTAAATCATCTTTAATTAGCGATGATTTTGTTTAGCGACAGTTCATAAATATGTAGCTCATAGAGACGGTTTTATCAAAAATCGTCGCTAAATGCCTATAAATATACGCTCGCCAAGTTCATTTTTAAGTGCCAGTTCGATTTCTGGTTTCGCTTCCAGCTTTGTATATCGTCGTGCTGCTGCGGACCGTAGCGACAAGATTACATTCCGTTCCTGAGGTAATAAGCTCGGAATTCCATATTTTTAATATGGTTATATTTTGTTTAGATTCGAATTTTTTATATCATATGTTAATTATTTAAGTGTTGGAACGTGTTTCAGATTTACAGATCATGATATTTAGTTTAATTTGTTTTATTGCATGTATGAAACTGTTTAACGAATGACTAAATGATAAAAAATTTAATAATTGTATAAAATATTCAATAAAATATATGTGTTATTTATTTTTTTAGGATAAAATGGATAACGATAGAAATTGGATGTATCGTCGGTTGAAGAATGGATTTCTAACGAGTGAATATTGTGTTGATGTAGAGTCGTCTATAACATTTGCACTTAATCATTCTGAGTGTTTATTGAATGGAAAAATATGTTGTCCTTGCAATCGAAAAAAATTGTTAGAACAAAATATATTTAGATGAAAATACCGTTAAGGTACATCTAGGTCGCTACGGATTTGTACAGAATTACTACAATTGGTGTTTTCATGGAGAGGAATACATTCATCCGTTTTATCTTAATGTTAATATGGAGGCTCCTTTGTCATCTTCGTATCGTGTTGCACCACGAAATTCCTACAAATACATTTCCGAATTTTTTTGACACTATTGAAGAAAATTTTAACTTTGAACAGAACCCTGAAAATGAGAATGAAAATTTTGATAAAGAAAATCCTACAATAAATATTGTTCCCGAAGGTCCTGCAAGTCCAAACAGTTATATAAAATCATTGTATGAAACCATTAAATCAGTTGAGAAAGAGATTTGGGATGGAAATTCACACGGTCATTTTGTGTTGTTTGTGCTCGCTCGGTTACTGAAGATGAAATATGAACACAACATGTCCGAGCGCAATTACAATGACATGGGTTATTTTCCAATCACGCACGTTTGCAAAGGTTGTATGCTTCGAAAGCTACATCGTAACATATGCGTTGGCATAATGAACACCATTTTGACGGTGACACTATGACACACCCTTCTGATTATGCAGCGTGGCGTCATTTTGATGCTTTTCATCCATCTTTTTCATCAAAAAACCGAATGTGAGATTAGGACTATCGAAAGATGGATTTCAACCATTTGGAAAAAGTGGTTAGCAGCATTCCTCATGGCATGTCATTGTTACTCCATACAAATTACCACTTTGGATGTGTTTGAAAGACGAATACTTGTTCTTGTCTGTGATTGCACCTGGACCGAGTAACCCCAAAGACAAACTGGACGTATTCCTTCAGCTGTTAATTGCTGAGCTTCAATCCTTGTGGTGTAACGGTGTTTCCACGTACAACATTCACACACAACAAAATTTTAATATGTGGGTTGCTTTGATGTGGACGATAAGCGATTTTCCCGCATACGCAATGTTGTCTGGTTGGAGCATTGCCGGAAAACAAGCATGTACTCACTGCACGTCAGATTCAGATGCCTTTACTTTGCCATGTAGTGGCAAGACATCATTGTTCGACAATCATTGGAAGTTTTTACCTGAAGATCGTCCACTGCATCACAATAAGACAATGTTCCTCAGACAAGTGTTACAGTCGGCTCCTATCAATAAACATGGGTATGAATTACTCAATGAGTTCGACGAGTTTGGTTTTAGACCTTCGTATGAGATTGGCTCTGACACAATCAATAAGAAAATATATTACTTGACGAGATGTGGTTGGAGAAGAAAGAGTATTTTTTGAGAGCTTCCATATTAGAGTACGAACCTTATAAGACATAACTTGGATGTCATGCATATTGAGAAAAATGTCTTCGACAATGTCTTTAATACTGTTTGTAATATTCAAGAGAGCACGAAGGATAATGCCAAATCACGAGCGATCTTGTTCAGATGGGTCTTAGAACTGAGTTGCATCCATCTACAACAGACGGCAAATATCCAAAAGCAAATTACACACTTGACAAGCATGCCCGACAAGTGCTTTTTAGATGGCTCAAAGAAGTTAGATTCTCTGATGGTTATGTTTCTAAAATGTCTCATTGTATAGACATGAACAAGTTGCTGATGTTTTGTATAAAGAGTCATGATTGTCATGTATTCATGCAGCGACTAATTCCTATTAACTGTTGTATTCAAAGAGTTATTAGCACGAGATGTTTGGGAGGCTCTTACCGAGTTGAGTCTATTCTTTGCAGACTTAACAATGCGGAATGTTAAACAAAGTGTATGATGCGTTTAAACGAACAAATTTCTATCATAATGTGCAAGTTAGAAAATATTTTTCCGCCAAGTTTTTTTTACTCGATGGAGCATTTATGCATACATTTATCTTATGAAGCACGCATCATGGGTCTTGTACAATTTAGGTGGATGTATCCCTTTGAAAGATATTTACGTATATTGAAAAACACTGTGCGTAACAAGGCACGAGTAGATGGTTCAATATACAATGCTTACTTGGTTAATGAGGCTGCCATATTCTGCCAGCATTACTTCAGTGATTCAGCTGACACTAGAAAGTGGAAACTGGGAAAGGTCAGGAAATCACAGACGTTGACACTAACAACTCAGAACTTCTTTCAATATTCTGCACTCGTGGTAAGAAGATTGGAGCTGCAAAATCATGATGGCTAACAAATGAAGAATATTATGCAGTTTCAACATATATTTTACTCAATTGTAATGAAATAAAGCCATTTGTCAGGTATTATGTATAACATTAATTAAATAATATAAACACTCATTTCAGATTTTTAATTGTTTTCTATGCATTGTAGTATGTACGAGAATTACATCCGTATGGAAAATCCAGAGATGAATGACTCTTCAGTCAAGGCGTACATCCAAAACAATTTATTTCAATGGTTTCGTCAATATGTATAAATGACACTTTTAATTTTATTTACATATTTCAATAAACTAATAATAATGCGATTTAAAGTTTTGAACTTTTTTTGTAGGCTAACTCGCTGAATGTTGAATTTCAAAATCCAATTATCAAACAAGTTGCACAAGGTCCTTTGATAAGAGTTAAGACTTACCGAGATTATTTCATCAATGGATTTAACTTTCACACCGTGCATGATACTTCGTTCAAAGCTACAAATAACTCGGGGTTTCAAGTGAGTGGTCATATGAGTAGTGGAAATGTGACAGAATTTTATGGGCAAATAGAAGAAATAGTTGAAATTGAATACTCAGGTCTACCGATGAAACAAGTTGTACTTTTCAAGTGTTGCTGGTTTGATACTCATCCTCGCTTGTGTACACGCATGTACAAAAAATACAATGTTGTTGATGTCAATAGAAAAAAGAATCTGTGATACTACAAAACCATTTGTGTTTGCTACGCAAGCTTCGCAAGTTGTGTATTTGACTTATCCAACAACAGAGAGAGCTGAATCAGATTAGATGTATGTGAGTAGCCTACGTAGACGACCTTATGTCACTGATGTTGAGTCAAATACTGAGCATTATCAAATTGATGCGAACGATGCATTTCAAATCAACGAAAGTGGACGTCATGAAATGGAACTCAATTTCTTTTGACGTCTCAAAATCTTGTCGATGTTAATGTTATGTACGACAATGAAATTGATTTGAACAGCAGTGAAAGTGAAACAGAAGAGGTTCAGTATTCGAGCAACGATGTTCGTGACATCTACAACAAAAGTGAATAGGGTTGAGTTTATTTATTTTATTTTTTTAATAAATTATAAAAAAAATTAAAAAAAATAGAATTACCGTTGTTATTTTTTAAAAACAGCGACGGTTATCTACTAAAAATTATCGACGATTATAAAAAAACCATCACTTATTAGCGACGATTTTTGAAATTTAAATGATTTATAAAACATTATAGAGCTTATTGCATTGAAAAATTGAATTGTTATAGAGCTGTGATTGTATATTACTATCAGAACGTACGCTTGTGTATAAATAGCATGGGTCGAAAATTTGTATCACGGTGATTTTAACTATGAAAGTCAATATAGTTTTACTAGAGAATTCGATCCTTAAATTTTCCTAATACAACTTATAAGAGCTTAATGTCCTTCTAGTTTTTGAAAAAATAGAGAATGAGCGAAAAGCTCAAATCGCGGTATTGTAAAACTGAATAAGGAATACAAAGAAATATGTTTATATAGCTAGTGTAAACACAAAAAGATTAAAATGACTAATCTACCCTTAAACTCACGATGCTACAGCTAAAAGCATTGCTAGTTTTTCAGATAAAAAACGGAAGCGCGAAGCGGAATGTGCCTTGGTAAACATATCAGCTATCTGCAGAGGAGAAGGAACGAAATGTAATGTGATGGTGCCAAGCTGGAGATGATGACGAGTGACGTGACAATCGATCTCAATGTGCTTTGTCCTTTCATGAAAAACTGAATTGCGTGCAATCTGAATTGCACTCTGATTATCACAATATAACGGAGTAGGATGACGAAGAAGGATACCGAAATCCGCAAGCAACCAACGTAACCAAACAATCTCGTAAGTGGTTGAAGCCATAGCACGATACTCGGCTTCGGTAGAAGATTTAGAGATAACAACTTGTTTCTTACTTTTCCAAAAGATAAGAGAATCTCCAAGAAAAATACAGAAACCAGTGGTTGACTTACGATCCGTGGGATCGCCAGCCCAATCAGTATCAAAGTATGCACGCAGCTCTAAGGAGGAAGTAGAAGGAAACAAAAGACTCTGAAACTGAGTGCCCCGAAGATACCTGAGAATGCGAAGAACAGCAGCCCAATGAACTGTAGTTGGTGCGGTGACAAACTGACTTACTACATGAACAGCATGTGCAATATCTGGACGAGTCACTGTGAGATAAACCAAGCTGCCAGCAATAGTACGATATAAGGTAAGATCTGGAAAAGGAGGTCCATCCGACAAAGAGTACCGAGCATTGGTCTCAAGAGGAGTATCAACTATCCTGTTATCAGTTATACGTGCACGTTCAAACAGATCTGCTATGTACTTTGACTAGGATAAAAGATAACCTTTTGGAGAATAAGCAACCTCAATTCCTAGAAAGTAACGTAGGAAACCTAAGTCCTTCATAGCAAAGCAGCGAGCTAACTCAGACTTCAAAGCCTCAATACCATCAATATCATCACCGGTGATTATCATGTCATCAACATATAAATACAGAAGTATACGACCTGCACGAGTACACTTGACAAATAATGCGGAATCATGACGACTAGGACTAAACACAAGCGAAGTAATCACTACAGAAAATTTCTCAAACCAAGCACGAGGAGGTTGTTTCAGACCATAAAGAGCCTTACGAAGTCTACAAACTTCACCAGGTTGGTTAGCAACACCAGGAGGAGGAGCCATAAAAACTTCTTCATGAAGATCACCATTCAAGAAGGCATTCTTGACATCCATCTGAGAGATTTTCCATAGACGAACAGAAGCAACAGCAATTAGAGTACGAACTGTCGTCATTTTAGCAACAGGGGCAAATGTTTCCTCATAATCCATGCCATGCTTCTGAGAGTAGACTTTAGCAACAAGACGAGCTTTGTATCGTTCAATAGATCCATCAGATTTGGTCTTGATCTTGTAGACCCAACGACAGCCAATGGTGTGCTTTCCTTGTGGCAACAGAACCAAATCCCATGTATGAGTCTGATGAAGAGCAGTCGGTTCCTCAGCCATAGCCTTCTACCAAAGTGGATTACCAACAGCTTCGCTATAGGATAAAGGCTCAGAGAGATGATGAACAGAGGCAAAAAATGAAGCAAAAGAGCTAGAATAACATGAGTAAGCAAAATCTGGTAGTCAAGTAGACTTACGAACACGAGTGGACTGACGGAGTGGAGGATTATCCGCGATGCCAGGAGAAGATTGGGTTGTCGTAGGGGGATCTGGAGGAGCAGGAGTCTCGGGTGTGGTCGTGGGCAAGGTCTCGTCGGCGTCGGAGGTGAAAGGGTCAATACGAATAAGATCTGCATGTGTCATATTATGCGAACTAACAGGTATAGAAAAGAATGGAACATGTTCAAGGAACACAACATGACGAGAGACATATAGTTTGTGACTAATCGGATCAAAGCAACGATACCTTTTTTGACGAATACCATAACCCAGGAAAACACACAGAACAGAGCGTGGAGACAACTTATTGTGCACGATCTGTGGTCGGAGAACAAAACAGGCACAACCAAAAACACGTAATGAAGAATAATCAGGAGCATGACCATACATTTTTTCAAAGGGTGACAAACCTGAATTGTGTGAAGTTGGAATTTTATTGATCACGTGAACAGCAGTAAGAATTGCTTCACCCCAAAATGCAATAGGAACATTAGAAGACAGTAAGAAGGAGCGAGCTGTTTCAACAATATGTCTATGTTTTCTTTCTGCAACACCATTTTGTTCAGGGGTTTCTCTATACAAGGTTTGACGTATTGTACCATCAGAAGCAAGCAAACGCGAGAAATCATTATAAGTGTATTCACCCCCCAAATCACAACGAAAGCACTTGATGACAACTGAATGTTGATTTTTCACAAGAGCTTTAAAGTCATTGAAAATAGCAAGATAATCAGACCTAAGTTTCATCAGATAAACCCAACAATAACGAGTGCAATCATCAATAAAAGAAACATAATATCTCAACCCCCTTTCGTGAGAACAGGAGATGGTCTCCACACATCTGAATGAACAAGATCAAAAGGAGTGGTAGAAAAAGATAGACTTTTATAAAGAGATAATGCCAAAAATTTTGCAAGTTTACAACCACTACAATCAGAAATATCATGACTTTTCAAAGTTCCTAGTGCTCCTGTAGAAACTAAAAAATTCAAACGAGACGCGGAAACGTGTCCTAGACGATTATGCCATAAATAAAAAACAAAAGACGACTGACTCAAGCGAAAAGAAGAGAGATCCACACTAGATGTTGCAACATCTGGTACTCTGAGATAATCCAAAACATAAAGTCCCCCCTGTCTACGGCCTGTCCCAATCAGCCTCTGGGATCGCGGGTCCTGCACATAACAATTTGAAGAAGAGAAGTAGACTAAGTATCCAAACTCACATAATTGGCTGACCGAAACAAGATTAAGTGTAAGACTTGGAATATAGTATACATCAGGAAGAGATAAACAACACGTAACAAGAGAACCAATGCCTACTAATGGCATCGGTGTACCATCAGCAGTCACAATTTCAATGGAAGAATTGTGAGACAAAGATGTAAAAGATGAAAAATCAGGAGACATATGATGAGATGCTCCAGAATCCAATACCCAGATGGACGAAGATATACCTGAAGTGCCAGAGGATGACAAACCTATATGT
Source organism: Primulina huaijiensis (assembly GCF_012295235.1). Taxonomy (NCBI): domain Eukaryota; kingdom Viridiplantae; phylum Streptophyta; class Magnoliopsida; order Lamiales; family Gesneriaceae; genus Primulina; species Primulina huaijiensis. The sequence goes on along the minus strand of NC_133323.1, from coordinate 7,867,739 downwards.
GAAGAAGCTGACATAGCATGAGGCTGTGAACGAGGAACTGTTGAAACTGCTCAAACAAATACGGATCCAAAGACTGTGCAACAACTGCATTGTTAGACTGGGGTGGTCAATATGTCCACTGGTTTGATGGATTACCAGGTTTCCATGGAGTGTTCTGAGATGGCTGCTGCTGCTGCTGTGGTTTCCATGGAGTGTTCGGAGATGGCTGATGTTGTTGTTGTGGTTTCCATGGAGTGTTGTGTGATCGTTGTTGTTGCTGTTGCGGCTGCACTTTTCCTTTACTCAACAATAGTGGGCATTGAGCTTTCCAGTGCCCCTTCTCTTTACAAAAAGCACACTCATCTTGAGAAACCTTCGTATTTGACCTGTTTTGGTGATTAACTTGAGGTCGTTGAGGAGCTGCAAAGACAGATGGTGTAATTGGGATTGTCCCTTTGTCAACGTGAGACTTAATACGAATCTCTTCAGCTAACAATTCACTCACAACCGATTCAACAGAAGGAAGAGGGTTGCGATGAAGAATCGTCCCACACAGACCCTCAAAATCATTCCGAAGTGCCATCAAAAACTGTATCAAACGCTGTTCTTCTCTCCGAGCAATATAAGGTGAGAATGCTCGAAATTCTGCAGATTCTGTTAATGCCAATTGATCACAGAGTGTCGACATGGCAGAATAAAAATCTTGGATGCTCATATCTTTCTGCTGAAGGGCACGAATATCTGTCTCCAATTGATATTATTTGGCAAAGTTAGACTGTGTATACAAGCGTGCCAGATGATCCCAAACCTCCTTAGCAGTCTCGTATTTTGCCAATTGAGCACCTATTGAGTGCGCAACAGAATTATTAATCCACGTGATAATTTTCGAATTATCTGCCTCCCAAACATCTAATGACACAGCATAATCAGGGTTCATCTGGTCTGTATGCTTGTCTCACACACCTGTGACATAGCTCCACTTCGATTTCCCACGCAAGAAATTCTTCATAACACCAATACAAATAATTTTTTCCATCCAATTGAACACTAATCGACTGAAGGGAATCATCTTTACGAGCTAGGGTAAACACAAAAAGATTAAAATGACTAATCTACCCTTAAGAGCTAACAATAATATATTCTAACATTTTTGACCAATGATTCGTGTATTTTCAAACTTTTTCTTTAAAAAAAAAGAGCATGCGTTTCTTATTCACGTGAAAGATAGAAATGCAAGCCAATAACTAGTCATGATAAGTTGTAGAGAGAAAAGTGCGTATGATTTCGTATGAAATTACGAAACACACCAACAAATCTTCTAGGAAAATTTGACTAATTTAATAAGAATCAATACATTCGACAATTGGCTGAAGATAATGCTCCACTGTCGGAAGTCTACAGAAGCTTAAGAAAATAATACCAATTATGTATCTTGATGATGAACGCAGATAGCAAATAGAAAACGAACTTAAACTGCAGTTTTAATGAAATCACCTTGATAAATAATTAACTTCATCACTCCATGCAGCATCATCCTCATCCCTGTCGCCGCCAGAAGCTTTCTTTGCAGCTGCCTTCTGGTTCTTTCGCTTCACTCTGACAGAGGCAGCCACCACCAAAAGGGCTTGTAAGGGAGAAATCTATATGCTTATGGGAGTCCACCCTCACCATAAATGATAGCACATTGACCACTTTCCTCCCTGCAGCAGTATATGAGAAGTTAGTCATGATAGCAAACAACTGCATTTTATTGACGAAGGCACGTAGTTATAAAAAAACGAGTGCCTGGGTGACAGTCGCACCTGCCCAGGTGCAACACCTTAAACAAGCACGCGTCTACTTTGCTGAAAGGCGCCCTGTGGCATATATGCTACAATTCGATATAAAATAATTCAAGCCCAATTAGTTTTAAATCCCAATAACAAACACAATCCCTGTTTAATTTATTGTTTTAAAAAGTCCTGCAATCTGCATGTGTACGTTCTTCTCCCTTGCGGCCTCTTAAATTCTTTCTGTGTATGTGTGCAGCGGCCTCTCTCCATCTCAAATTCTTTCAGGTTCTGTGCGTCTCTCTCTGTCTCAAATTCTTTTTCGTCTTGCACTTATCTATCTCTATGTCTGCGTATGAAATCTTCATCTTCCTCTACGCTGCCGAACGTTCCAATCAAGGTAAATTTCTACCTCCATAAAGTAATTAAGTGATTAAATATTGTGCTAGTGTGCTTCGTCAAAAATCATAACACCACATAGCTGCTACCATGAAATCTCCATTAACCCTTAAATGAGTTTAGAAGCGGAAATATCTCAATGTTGTAGTCGTGGTCAGTCATACTATCATAATGATATCATGATCACCAATTGATATTGTGTGAGTATGTGAGACATGAATTTGTGGCTTACAATATAGGATTTAACCAGAAGGTGGACTACATGTTGCTTCCATATGTCGTGCGAGCAGTTATCCATGAAGGTTAATGTTTCATTGTGGGATTTCTCATACCATTTATTTATCGGTATTCTTGTTGGCATCTATTGTTTCACAATGCAAAATATATGCTCTGATTGTTACAGAAGTACAGTTCATGTACGTCATAGAGCCTCTGGGAATTCTTGCAGCCCAGCCATCTAACTTTCATTGTTTCCCGGATGATTGAACTCATTAATATATTCTATTTCAGCAATATATTTATATTTTATACTTTGTATTTATACTTTTAATTTTGTATGTTTCAGCAATTTATATCAGATTTCTAGAATAAATATGTTCTTGACAATAAAAATGTCAAATTCTGAATCACAAGCCTTTCTAAAATCCAGCATGAAATTATGCAACATTAGAATACCCAAAAAATACCAATAAAATGAATTGCAGTTTTTGTGGGAAAACAACTCATGGTGAGATTTAACTACATAAGCAACTTCTTGTTAGAGGCAATAGGATACAAAAACTAGCTCAAATGTCCAGAGCACGTGAAAGAAGAAATCAAATCTTATATGTCAAAAAAGAATGAACTGAAAAATCAAATGGATGTGATCCCTCACTTTGATGAAGTTGTAGAACAACAAGAATATTTGAAAGTTCAAGAAGATGTATAGGCAAAAGAGTAACGACCTAAATCAGTTTCATTTGGTCAGCGTTCTAATCTTGCACCTGATTTTTTTAAGAAGAAACTAAAACAAGCCAGTCCAACAGATTTATACTTCCAACAAGGGTCTTACTGATGAGACTGTACCGCAAGGAAAGAAAAAAGATGCAAAGACAGTGAACTTGTATGATGAAAATAAGAAGAAACTGAGGGAGAATGTGGTGCAAAAGTTCGCTGGATGCATAGTTATTTGGGGAACAAGGCGCACTAAAGCGCTAGGATGCTTTGGGCATGAGGCGCGAGGCAAAACGCTTTATCGAAGTAAAACGCACCTAACACAAATTTTAAAATTCAACATATATAAAGTATTTTATACTATTTAAATTAAATACTTTTCACAAAGATAACAAATAATATAAATAAAAATCCATTAACAGATAATGTAGCATAAAATCATAACAAAGAACAAACTTCAATCATCTAAAATTCATTAGTAAGTCGTAAGTGCATCATAGTATATTAAAGAAAAAACTTTAAAAATATAAATCATCAAATTCATTTTCATCCTCCCCAACTGTATCATCATCATCTCTAGGAGCTGAAGTTTCAGATTTGTATTCTTCTGATTCCTCATCGTTTTCACCCAAATCAATTTCTTCATCTTCCTCATTGTTATAACAATAGATAGTAGATCTTCTTTTATACGTATTTAATGTACTCGTACTAGCCGCTGCTTCTTTTGTAGAGGATGGACCTCAAGATCTAAAATTATAGGCATCTTCATCAACCCTAGAAGCTCATCCAACTTCACCACAAGTCAAAGTATCATCATCAAACACGAGATCATTTTCGTCACCACTATTATTATTTAATTCCCCCATCAACCATTGATTACTATTATCAATATCAACCAAAGAAATATGGATCAATCTTATCGCGCATATCATATCGGCGCCTCAAAGTCCTATTATACTTGATATAAACCAAATCATTCAATTTTTTTTCTCCAATCTATTTATTCAATTGGAATGAAGCTGCAAATATTTGATACAACTAATTTTAGCTTTAAAATAATAAATTTATTTGATATTTCATTAGAGACTACTACTTAGTACTCACGTGTTAAACACACTCCAATTTCGTTCACAAGCAGATGAGCTACAAGTAAGGGTAAGAACTTTCACCGCAAACACTTGCAATTCGGGTGTCGAACACCCATAAGCCAACCACCATTCTTCTTGTAATTTTGAAAAAAAATAAAAAAAAAATGGAACATTAAAATTATTGCATATAAATTATCATAAAATATTGATTACCAGGTGATTTTGTTTCTTTTTCTGACTGTCATGGGCATCCCAAAAAGTCCTTCAGCCCTTCCGTACATTGGCAATTGGTCCATGATCTTATCCTGTAGCTCCTCGTTTTCACACATTCTAGCGATATTTATACAAACTCATCACAACTTCATTACCATTTTCTATATTAGAATCTGAATAGAAGAACTCCAAGTTTAAGAAATGTCCAGGAGCATGTAAAGGTTGATGGAGTTGTATAGTCCACTTATGATCAATTATGGTAAAAATATCTTCATATTTATCCTCTTTGTCATGAAATGAGACAGCAATAACTTTTTTAACTCGATCCATTGGCTCATAAATATAGCCCATTGGAGGATTTTTTTCCCCATCAACCAATCGAAAAAACTTTCACCACAGTATCACCCACTTTAACAGCATAAACGACTGTATTTCAAAATGAAGGCATAAGTATAATCTTTGCTATCCGTTTACCTGGTGCCTCTTTTGCAAATCTATTAGTGGTCCATTTCTCAGATGTAAACATTTTTCTCAAACTCGCCTTGTGATTTTGAAATCGCTTTAAAGTCAAAAAAGTAGTTGCAAAACGAGTTTTTTCAGCTCTAACCATATCTTTCTGTCTCGTGAATTCTCTCAGCATGTTTAAAACTGGGGTCCTGTTATATATATATATATATACATTAACCATCATTGCCCTTTCATATACCTTCTTTAAGTGAGGAAGTTTAAAAAAATCTTCAAGCATCGAATCTAAACAATTAGCAGCGCATGGAGACCAATATAAGTGAGTATATTGTGCTTCCAAATGATGTCTTGTTCTTTAAAATTTAAATGCAATGTACAAATTACACATTAGAAGTTATAACTTTATTTTAAATAGTACAATAATTTTATATAAAGTGATATAACTATTATAAAAATTTAAAAGTTCAAACCATACCAGCTAAAACATTTGCGCTTGCACCATCAGTGACAATTTGAACCACATTCTTTGCCCCAATTTGTTGCACATATTTGTCGAAAAATCAAACAATTTCGCATCCGTGTGAATAGCTCGATCCATCCACTGATACTATAAACACGGTCCCTCTAGGACCATTTACCAAAAAATTAATCAATGTCCTATTTTTTCTATCAGTCCGCCCATCTGCCATCAAAGTGCATCTATATTTAACATGGTCATCCGTGGATTTTTCAATATCAATTTTGTATGTTCTAACTCTTTTTTTAAGCATGTAACTCTAACTTCATGATAAGTAGGGAGCTTCATCCACAATCAAATTGTCCATCAGCTTCAATAAATGGTTTAAAACTATCATAATTCACGGCGTTAAAAGGAATACCTACATCATACATCCATCTAGCGAACTTTAGCACAGCATTCTCCATCAGTTTCTTCTTATTTTCATTATACAACTTCGATGTCTTTGCATCTTTTTTCTTTCCTTGCGGTACAGTCTTATCAACATCTTGTCGGAAGCATAAATCTATTGAACCAGCTTGTTTTAGTTTATTCCCAGGAAAATCAGGTGCAAAATTAGAACGCTGACCAAATGAAACTGATTTAGGTCATTTTTCTTTTGCCGGTAGTACATCATCTTCAACTTCTAAATATTCTTATTTTTCTACAACTTCATCAAAGTGAGGAATCGTGTCCATTTGATTTTTCAGTTCTTTCTTTTTTGACATACAAGAACCGATTTCTTCTTTCACGTGCTATAGACATTTTGAGTAAGTTTTAGTATTCTTATTGCCTCCAACGGAGATGTTTGCTGATAAATCCCACCATTAGTTATTTTCCCACAAAAATTGCACTTCACTTTATTGGTATTTTTTGGGTCTTCTAATGTTGCATAATTCTATGCTGGATCTTTTTGAAGGGCTTGTGATTCAGAATCTGACATTTTTATCTACAAGAACAGGCTTTATTCTAGAATTCTGCAGTAAGTTGCTGAGATAAAAAATTAAAAATATAAATACCATTTTATTAATTAATCCAATCATCCGGGAAGCAATGAAAGTTGATATTCGTGGCTGGGGTTAGACGTGATAACAAACACTGACTTATAAATGATCATTAAGAATAAAAATGGAGTGAAATTTAAATTAAGAATTAGTTGACTAAAAATTTATTGTAGTTTCATCACCAATGTAGAGAATAAAGTAATAGACCAATCATGACATCAAGCAATAGTAACAGAGAGTTGAGACACTGTGTTTGGCTTGTAATTTGTAAATTATCCTAATAATAAAACTACAGCAACAGTAAGGCAGAAGTGACTCAAGTCAGGACTCAGTAAGCTTTTCTTTTCTTAATCACGTCCAAACTCCAAATACTATAAATCCTATATTGTAAGCCACAAAGCCATGTCTCTCATACTCACATTTTTTGAAGAAGCAAACTAGCACAGTTTGATGAAGCACACTAGCACACAGAGAGGCGAACAGAACCAGAGAGTTTGAGACGTAGAGAAAAGACGGTGCGCATACACAAAAAGAATTTGAAAGGCCGATAGGGAGAAGAACGCACACATGCAGATTACAGGGCTTTTAAAACATTAAACATGGATTTGGTTTGTTGCTTGAATTATATACATCGAATCATAACATATATGGCAATAGCGCACAGGCGCGCCTGGACCTTAGGCGCGCCTTGTTTAATGTCGTGCGCCTGGGTAATTGCGCCTGTCGCGTAGGCGTAGCCAGACGCTCGCCTTTCATAACACTGGCTGGATGGATGTATGATGCATGTATTCCATTTAATGCAATGAATTATGATAGTTTTAAACTATTTATTGAAGCTGCTAGACAATTTGGTTGTGGAATGAAGCCTCATACTTATCATGAAGTCAGAGTTACATGCTTAAAAAAAAAGAGTTAGAACATACAAAATTGATGTGGAAAGAATACACAGATGACCATGTTAAATAAGGATGCACTTTGATGGCAGATGAGTGGACTGATAAAAAAATAAGACATTGATTAATTTTTTGATAAATGGTCCTAGAGGGACTGTGTTTATAGAATCAGTGGATGGGTCGAACAATTAAATAAAAAATCTACACTTTAGGCAGAACAATTAAATAAAAAAATTATCAATTATTGAAGAATCAATACGACTAAACGCAAGAAAAAATAAATGTATTTCATAAGAAGATCAGAACCAGATATTCGATATATAAACAGCAACAAATAAAGCGAAAAACCAAAAATGACAAAAAATATAATTACTGCCCCCAACAAAGAAGAACAAATGCACGCATCAAGGAATATATTTACATATGCATTTACTATTTTTTGGAAAAGAAAGGGAAGCTTACAATTTCGGTAAAAGGAAACGTTAACCATAAATTTTCTCCGCCACCGGAGGGAATCTCAGCCCGTCGATCTGCGGTCGCCGATCGGAGTAGAAAGGAGGCAGACTAAGGGTTTAATGGGATTAAACGATATCTTATTTATGTATCTTATTTGGGCCGAAACCATAATGGGCTTATTTATCGAGGATCAACCCAAACCCGAATAGACCTCTGAAGAGACCCGACTGCTTCCAAACCACATTCGGAGAATGAATCCGTTTCACAGGCGACTCACAGCCATTCTCAGAACACACCGCCCTAGTGCCGCCGCTGCCGTGCGACGTCAATCCACCAGTCGTCCCAAAAAAACATCAGAACCGGAGAGGACGAGTGGAACGAAGCGTGGGAGACAGCATGGTTTCCCGACGATCTCTCCGGCAAATCAGAACGAGCCCCTTGGGAGTCCGACGTCTCCTTCTCTTTCACCACCACCAATCAAAGAGGAGGTAATACCACCCTTCCATCTCATAAGGAAGAAATCTACACCGAGACCAAGGCCTTCGTGGAGGAAATGAACGACAACTGGGATCAAAGGAAGAGCAAAACGGTCACAAAAGAGGACCGCATGCGAAAACCTCGTCTTGTTCGCTGTATAGCCTGGAGAATGGGAAGAGGGATTACAGATTGAAGAAGCGGAAAATACACTCTGGGCTTTGGGTGAAGGAGATTGAGAAACAGGAGGAAGCTAAATTAGAGAACTTCGTTTCAGGTGGCGATGATATCGAAAAGTTGCTAGACAGCTGCTCTGAGTATGTCACTTATTTTCTACCCATCAATATTGAAGTTTTACGAGCAGATGGAATTTGCTTGGCAATGATGTTAATCATTTACTGCTTTTTTTTTTAATGTTTCTTGAATTATGCCAACAGAAATTGGACGTGAATGAATTGAGCAAGAAGGATTTTTGCTGGTAAATTCGCTGTCTTGGTTGCACATTTCATAAGCATATCATAAGATAGATTGGTTACCAATTCATGAATGGAGTAGCTTGATATTGTGATATAAAATCTCTTTGGCCTTTTATTTAGACTCACTTGTTACGGTTTAAATGTCTGTGTGTGTTATGGAGAGAGTGCAGCACAAGGGTGGGGTTAGAATGGTAGATAAGGATTACCCTTAATTTGTAGGTTCTACCGAATTGCTATATGCATGTTGTGTTGCGGGCAAGGCTTGAGTCTCACATGGACTCTGCAAGAACTTCTGGTGTGCTAATGTGCTATTTAATTTGAGTGACTCTTCGACCTTACGGACTAGTTCTTTGTAATGAGCTTCCGGGTTGAAGTCTATTGTTGGTTTGACCAAAATATTTGACGAAAGCTTGAAAGATGTGAAAAATCAAGGAAGCACTTAATTTTGTATGGAAATTTTGCTCAGGCAAACATCTGACGGAGTTATTTTCTGCCATGAATATGTACGTTTATGTGTTTGATTTTCACAGTTCTAAAGCAAGAAGGCGTTAGAAAGCTCTTATCTATGTGCTCTTATATTGATGGGCTTTGATGAAATTTGCTATTTATTAGAAACTTTGGGGAACCAAGAGTAATGGAGTTGAACTCACTGAATTCAATGAGTGCAGGATATTTGATTCTGCTCACACTGATTTGGGCAACTCGCAAATCCCTAGTTCTGAGTTCAAGAACAAGCCTGATGGTTGGGAAACAATTTCAAAAACACCAGAAGGAAATCTCTGGGATATGCCGCAAAGAGAAGAAAATATTCTGGTTCAAGAATTTGAGCGTCGAATCGCATTCAATAAATTCCAGGTTGGTATACTGAAAACTGTTTTAAAGTATAGGTGTGTTGTTTATGTGTAGGCATTCTCCTAAATTAGAAATAAAATTTGAATTTTGTTTTCAAAGTGCACTCCCTCTCCCCCTCCCCTTCTCTGAGTCTTCCTCTGTTTTATTTTTAACCTTTGGTATGATTCAGATTGCTAGCTTTATAAAAACGCACATATTTAGCCGAAGGAAGCCGATTGATGGATGGAAGTACATGATAGAGGAAATCGGACCAAATTCCAGAAAAGGTAGGGGGGAGTGTTTCAAGGTTGCCCAGTGTCTCAGATGAATCCACTCAACCTTTCAGAGTGGAGAAGGTCAACTTTGTTGCCTCTTATCCTTCTAATAGAAGGAGATGATCCCCCAGTATTTTGTGCTTGTTGCATTGCTTGAAATGCTTTATCGAGGCAATAGCATTTTAAGGAACTACGCATACTTTGATGCAATTGTTAGAGTAGATGCCCTGCAAGTCAACTGTTGACTAGGGATTTTATTGACTCAGTTGTAAAGAACAATCTTTATTTTAATATAATTCATTATTTCATGGTTTGTTTTTTCTTTATCTGTATACCCATGATTTCAAACATAGATAAAGACCTTGATTATACTTTAATACAAATGAATCGTAATTCGATGTTGAAACTCATTTGTAAACACTGTATGATCTAAATTCGTTCCTAGTCGATTCAGCCGCCTAAAACGTGGATAAAGGTCACTTGAGCTCGAGACTAGCATCTGTGATGTTGTGTACTGCGTTTCTTACAGATGTTGTGTACTGCGTTTCTTGGTAAGGGCATAGAGATGTCCAAACATACAGATGGGTAGTCATATGATGATTATA
>NC_133323.1:7836801-7856803 GCF_012295235.1 Primulina huaijiensis | reverse complement strand
GAGTTGAATTTATAATTTAAATAATAAATTCAAATGTTGAATTTATAATGTATTTAATTTATTAAGCTCAAAAGTTGAGTTTATTAATTAATAAATTAAATAAGGTGGGTATGTTTAATGGGCTTGTAAGAGTACAAGTCCATCATAATAAATAATTAAAGTTTTAATAGGCTTTGATTAAATTAATTAAACTAGTTGGACTAGCCCAATTAATTAAATCAAGCCCATTAATGTTAATTATGTAGTTAGGGTTTAAGTTAATTATAAATAATACAAAAAAAAGGTCAAATCCTACACCACCACCAACCACCCCTTCGAGACTCCCACTTCCAAAGAGAAAAAAAAAATTGGTCACTATTTTTGAAGGAAAATTTGAGCCATCTCTCAATTATTTTCTCTTCTACGCAAAATATCTTCCATATTTTCTAGTGCAAATTGGAAGAGGAACACACTATCTAGTCGTGGACTTGATAGGAGGATTTCTTGAAGAAAGTTCATAGAGAATCAACAAGAGCTAATCCGTTTATACAGGATTAGTTGGAGTCCAGTGATTTAATTTACAAAGGTATAATTTTTAAACATCCTGTGCATGTTTAATTCCTGAAAATCATACGAGTGTCCAAAAGAATTATTTTGTTTTCAAAATAAAATAAAAATTTTAAACTTCCGCTGCGTTTGGGCACGTAGAAAACCGAGATCCAACAGCAATAAGGCACGCAGAGGAGATTAAAAAAAAAAAAAACACACACACACACAGTAGCATGCAACTGACTAATGATGAAGTAGTTCTACTTTTAACCCTCTCTGTCTCATTAACAGCAAATGAAACCTGGAAAAACTATGCAATTTTTAAGGAACCACGCATGCTTTGATACAATGCTAGAATCATCAACAGGCTAGAAGAGCGGTAAAAAACAATGGTGACATCTGCCGAGATCGAGTACCAAAATAGACACAAGAAATCGAGATAGAATCTGGATACTGATAATTTAGATTTCAAGTATTCAATAATTTTATGCCAATTTTGAAAAAAAATAAAATATTTATGTAACTGAAAAATATATTTATGAATTTGTTTTGTTTGATTTTTTTTTAATAAAAAAATCTAAACGGTTTAAAGTGATATTTTTCGGTTTAATTAATTTTAAAACCGATTGAAATCACAATGAACTAAAAATGATCCAAATCAACGGTTTGATTTGTTGAGAAATTAAACAAAAAAGTAGTGGTTGGAAACCTTCATCTGAATATCAGAGCCAGGTTTCGATCCTGGGACCTGTGGGTTATGGGCCCACCACGCTTCCGCTGCGCCACTCTGATTTGTTGATAATTGACTCGGAAATAATTTTATATAAACAAATATTTATTGTAGTGAAGCCGGCAGCTGTCTTTCGTGGAAAAAGTCAAAGAACAAAGTCCAATTATTTTGAACCTTCTCGAAATCAAGATATTTTTTTTCTCTCTCTTTAAAATTTTTTAAAAATCAATCGTCATATTTGGAATCCCGTTTCGATTCTCACTTTTCCAGCGAACCCATTTTATGCCAATTACTTGATCCAGGCTGTGTCTGGATCTAGGGTTCTTTTTCTGATTTTCTTTTTCTTTTTCTTTTTCTTTTTCTTTTTCTTCCAATATAGATAACAGACGAATACATAATCCAACACGAATCCGCAGTCTGTGTTTTTATCGAAATCCCACTTGTAATCTCTCCCGGTAAGGCAGAATTTTCGAATTGGGTATGGAGATAATGAAGGTCTGGGACGTTTCGGATGAGATATTGGGCACTTTTGTACCGATAATTGTGTACTGGGTTTATTCAGGAATTTATATTACGCTAGGATTCCTCGATAATTACAGGCTGCACACGAGGAAAGATGAAGATGAGAAGAATTTGGCGTCCAAGAAAGATGTGTTCAAAGGGGTCCTTCTTCAGCAGGCTGTTCAGGCAGTTGTGGCCACCGTTCTCTTTGCCGTGAGTTGTTCTTTGTTTTCTTGAATTGGTTCAAGTATTATGTTGATGCATGGATGTAGTTGAGTTCTGAGCATGTAGAAATTTATTTGGGCTCGTTACGCTGAATTGAATTGATTATTTTATGATTGGTTTAATAAGTATGGTTTACACCAGGTATTGATAAATAGATGCATGTGTATTTATGTATGTACAGTTTGTTGAGGTTTACTTCATGGAAGTGCTGTTTAATATCGTAAATAACTGTTATTGTGGCGGTTCTATGGTTTGTAAAGTGCTCATTGTATGTAATTGTTTGAAGAATGGATGGATTTCCTTTTTTGGTATTATCTAATTTTGCATCCTTGTCGTTTGTGTGAGTTGGATTAGTGACGCCCTGGAAAAATTGGCATTATGTATTGTCGTTTGTTTCTTCTTAGCATTATATATACGAGTTGGATCAGTGGCGCCCTGAAAAAATTGTCATTATATATTGTTTCTTCTTGATATATTCGTCAGATACCAAATCAAAACAGGTGTCCTGAGACGTCACATTTATTAAGAAAGTTTTTTCCCACGTTTTTGTTTGTGTTTCGTTGTTTTCTGACTATTTTAATGTTCATCATCTTGTCTTATTTGTGTTAGGGCTAAAACAAACCTTGTTATTTGACTTCCAAATATGTAATTTAGGTTTCAGCTGTTATCCATATCTTAACGTATTTACTGGTCGTTATATGGATCATGGGGCATGGATAAGTGTCTTAGTTCTCAGATTTTGTCTTTGACATCTTAGATTTTGGAAAATGAGGTTTTCGAGAACTCCCTGTCTGATGGAGGAAAATAAGGTTTTTGAGAACTCCCTGTCTGCCAATCTTTTATGTGGTGGAAAATAAGGTTTTTGAGAACTGCCTGTCTGCCAATCTTTTATGGTAATATGAAGTGTGCTAAAGCTTAAAGTCATTCGTGAGAAGGAGACAGACGAGCTGGTCGGAAAGCAGTGGGATTAGAGCCGTATTGATAAAAACTAACTTTCCAAGTCGTTTCTGCTTCGTTTACATCCTAATATGGGAATGTTGATGGAAACCAAGTATAAATGCATTCCTATTCTATTGAATAGAGGAGTGGTGCAAATTGACTTCTTGCCTTTTTTATTTGCTTCTCTCGTAAGTACTCAAAACCTTCAAATTTCCCCTTTTTCATCGCAGGGTAGCGTACAGTTGTTTAAGGGTCGATCAACTAGACTTTGTCCATTTAGGGCATAGATATCATTTAGTCCCGCCTTAAGAGTTGGATTCACGTTCCCATGGCAGTAAACATTTTTTATTTTTTCCTCAACCATGATATGTTAGGAAAAAAGGATGGCACAAAACTTCATCACTCCAAACCTGGAACTTAAGGAACCAGCATATATACTTCCATAGTTCCATTCATCAATCCAGTAAATATACTGATGTACATATGAATTTCTTTAATCATGTACTAGCGTCGAAAATAGTGACAGATTGCGTTCAAGTTGATTATGAGTTTGGTGCTCTGTATAACAGTTGCATGAAACATTAGTGAAAAATTAAGCTATGTAGTGGATTCCATAGCAAATGTTTCAGTGGAAATATTTTATGTGATTAAAATTTAAATGATTGAAAATAATCTGAAGCATTTCTATTCACTTATTTGACTGAGCTGGTCTCTATGGAGCTTTGTATATTTAGACACATACTGGAGGTGATTCCTGCCAGGAAATGTTTTTGTGATGGCTTGAATTTTCTATATCTTCGTGTTTGAAGCAATAATTTTCCAGTTATGTTTCATGTCTTGAGCTTTTCTAGCTCGACATGTGTTATTCTTTCGCTCTATATTTCTAAATAGTAACTATGTTTGTCATGTAGGTTACTGGAAGTGACAATGAAGCTGCGCAAGCTCAACATGCCTCCCTCATTGTTCTTGCCCGACAGTTTTTTGTCGCTATGGTGGTATTAGATACCTGGCAATATTTCATGCATCGTTACATGCACCACAACAAGTTCTTGTACCGGCATATCCATTCTCAGCATCACCGGCTTGTTGTCCCGTACGCTTTTGGAGCTTTGTACAACCACCCTTTGGAGGGTCTTCTTCTTGACACAATCGGCGGAGCTTTATCATTCCTGGTCTCAGGCATGTCTCCTCGAGCTTCCATCTTCTTCTTTTCCTTTGCTACCATCAAAACAGTTGATGATCACTGTGGACTATGGCTACCCGGAAATCTATTCCACATTTTCTTTAGAAACAACTCCGCCTATCATGATATTCACCATCAGCTATATGGCAACAAGTATAACTTTTCGCAGCCATTCTTTGTCACGTGGGATAGGATTCTCGGCACTTACATGCCTTATTCACTCGTGAAGAGATCTTCTGGGGGTTTTGAAGCTCAGCCTATAAAAGTTGGCAAGGAAAACTAACAAAGATAAACCACTGCCGGCCTGTCGGTATAGTTTTTTGTCTCATTTTTAGCATATTCGATGATTGGGTGTTTTATGATTTTGTGCATATCTCTACATCTTACACGACATCTGATGTATTATATTCCGCCTCTTTTCCGTTGAAATGTTTGAAATAAATTATCGAGGTGGAAGCTTTTCTTGGAGACAGCTAGACTCTGCGCCACACGATGATCTTGTCTGTTAAATTCGAACTTTAGTTTTACCCGTTGTAAACTTTAATTTGAATCTTGAATGTGACTATAGTTTTGATACGGTTTTGTCTAATGTAAGGCTACCTTTTTCAGAGTATAAGCAGATTAAGTTCATCAATGAGAAAATGTTTCCCATAAGACATGGTCCTTTTACTTGGTATCACCTTACAAATGTACGATGAAATATTGTGTTTGGATTGAGATTGAGATATTTGAAATAATAGATTTCAAATCCATTTGATTGTTTCGATGAATGGAATTTCAGTTTGTTGCATCGTTAACTTATGTAAATGTAATGGTATATATATTGTCAATGGAATGTAATTTTAAATATGTCAAAGATGAATATCATTTCAAATTTATCCATTGTAATCTTTGTTCTAAATCAAATTTCTGGATCCAAACAGATAAAAAGGTCTTTGTTCTTTGTAGAAGACATGGATTAACATCGAATGTTTCTTTTTTGGGTTTGATTCAGTGGGGCTGAACACAGATGGTTGTCGTCTTCTGACTTCTTTTCTGGTTTAATTCTGCTTCAGAATTGGCTGCAGTTGTGTTGTTCAGCATTTACAGCAAAATATATCTTGATAGAAACCTAGCAATATGTTGGTTACAAAGATCTTGAGCTAATATTCTAACGTTTGGATGTTTTCTATCCAATACAAATATTACGGTCTAAGGTATAAAACTCGGATAATCGACGTTAGATCTTATTGGAACAATCGCAAATAGAATTTCTTTGAAACTTTTATGTTTGTTTGGATGTTATTTCCCATGAGAATGAGAATCTTGAATAGTTCAATTCATATGCGTTGAGAAAAGATCATATAATCATATAGTTTGCCCATAAAATGATTAAAAAATAAAAGTATATAAATAATGAAGTCGTAGAGGCCCCACTCGTAGACTATAGCTTTGTCTTGATTAAAGAAAAACGGAGTAAGCCCACAATGAAATCTTGTGATTTAATTAAATCGATTCACTTCAATAATTGATTTTCAAGATGACCCCCCATTGTGTTGAAATCTGGAACAAGCCTTCTAAAAATATCTTTAAGTTTTGTGTATTTGAAATTTGAATCTTCTTTTTCCCTTTTTTTTTTTTGTGGAAAAGGCGTATTGAATCTTGCAATTGGACGGACAACTTCCGAGTTTGTGGTCCGAAAACAGTGTGATCTTTGAGCAGTGTTCTAAAAAGTGATGTCTAGTGTCGTCCAAGACCGCATAGGCGGCTTCTGGTCACTGGGCAGTCGTTCACTGCCCTGATTTTTCGTGGTCGTCTAAGTGGTCGTCTAATATAATATATATAATTTTTTTAAAAAAAATTTGTTTGACATTTTTTTCAATCAATTTGTTCCGTAGAGAGAGGAAGAATTGTTTTGTTCTGTACAGAGAGGAAGAATTGTTATTGATTTTAGTATGAATCCGATGGAGATGAATTATTGGAGAAATAAGAAGATAAAAAAAACATATATATTTATAGAAAAAACTGTATAGACGACTGCCTATACACCTAAGTTGTAGACGATGAGCGGCCGTCTACCTATTGTTCACCGCTTTTAAAAACAGTGTGGGAGATGCAATTGGAGTAGTGGTGGAACCACCACTTATCCGAACAATAATAACATACTATGGCAAAATAATTACACACACTTTCAAATGTTTCCCATTACCCCCTTATTTTTTAAGAAAGAAAAACTCGACAAAATTAAAAATTCAAACAATAACTTTAATTCAAAATCCCAAAACATAATTAGATTTCACACAAATACATAAAGAAAATTATTTTATATTAAAAGCAAATATGCCGAGGCTTCCCATATACATATACGGTTCGTGGCTTAAAGTTGAGTGAACTCTCTCTTCTTTTTTATCCCATGTATTTTCTATCTATATCTAATATAATCTGAACTACATAGACAGTCGCAAAAGTGGGGTTTGCACCAAAAACCTACTAGGAGACTGAGTTTGACAGTTTTCCCAGCAAATATACATGTTCTCGTTTGTTATACTTTGTTGTATATTTTCTTTAAGATTATTTTCCCAATTATCCATCATCTCAAACATCGCCTCCATGGAGCCATCTAGCTTCCGAACATTCAAGAGTGAGAGCTTCCCAATGGGCCCATCCGCCATCACTCTCTCTTCATATATCCATCCATTTGACTGCTGCTGCTGCATTAAGTTCTTGGGCACTTGTGATGCATTATTTGCTGACATGACTTACTCCTTTGTTTGCATCGATTTTCACGTTGAATCTTGGAACCCATGATGACATGCAATATATGCAAGTAGCTAGCTATACATATATCCTCATTCGACCATCTTCTATAATATTGCATGAGTGAAATTGAGAGGTTTTGCTTCTTAAATGAACGAGTGGCCTAATATAACCAAACCGGGCAAAAATTCTCTATTACGATTAAAATTATAAATTTTATTTCTTCTTTTTAATAAGTTTTTTTTTTTAAATTCAAAAATTTAAAACAAAAATATGTGCTCCGACATAGCTCAATCTCTATGTTAACACCTCCACATTTCTCCCGTAGAAGTACTTTCGCCATCGTCTAACGGCCGCCCACGGCTCCTTACCAACTTAGTTGTTGCACTGATATTTGTTCATCTGTTTATTTATTTAATTTTTTACTTGTCATTTTATCATAATTATAAAGGTCCAATCAAGAAATTTTAGTGTGGGATGGAGTAAAATAAATTATATCTTGTCAACCAACCTTTTTTTTTTTTGGAGAGATTCCAGCAACTTTCCCTATACTTATTATCTTCCTTTTTTCTGCATAAATAAATTTATTACAGTTGATGTGTTGCTGCTGGTCTTGAGCTTCTCATGCCATGAGGCGTTGTGTCCTGTTGTGCGGAAGCGAGGGGTCCATTTCATTAATAATAATATGGATCGGTACATATATATCTACAGCTACAGTGCAAAGCTCGTTATAGCAGTCGAGTGCGTGTACTGTGTGTTTGTAGAAAATTATTATTCTAAGATGGCTTCATTTTTTTTTTGGAAAATGATTTTTTTGGGTTGCTCTATTAAGTTTTGATTTTAGAATATTTTGGCTTAATTGTTGATGTGATATTTGACCATCGGCAATTTTCGATAACAGATTAGACATTTTTCTATGAAACGTTGGCGTTTCATATGTTCATAAGCAGTTAAACAAAAATAAATAAAAATTAAAAATTAATATATCAAAATCAAATTTTGAAAACTTAGTAGACTGAAATCCAAAATTGAACAAATTAGTTGACCAAAAAAATGTGTTTCCTTGTTAACTTTCACAAAAATAATATTCTAACAAACGGTAAAAAATAGAATTTCTTATTGAAATTCTAACTCAACAGCAGTCCGCAAAACCATTCAGTGTCATGTGTACATGAATTATGAAGGTCCAAATCTTTATAAATATACTCGTAATTAAAATATATATAAAAATTCTATAAAATTTTAAAATTTTGGTTTTAATACATTATTTTTTAATTTTCGACTATTTTGTTTTAATTATTGATGTGACATATGACAAACTATTAATTTTCAACAGCATGTCGAATGTGATATTATAATTTTTCGATGTCAAATCAACAATTAGATCAAAATAACATAATATTAAAAATTGCTGTAATAAAACCAAACTATAAAACATCAGTCAATCAAAACTCAAAATTTAACAAATAATTGGATAAAAAAAAATCATGTTTCTTTTCAATCATTTATCTTCGAATTTTAGTCCGTTTTTCCCAGAACACGTATCCATATGTGGACATCGTGGACATCAGATGTCATGACTAAAAACAAAAAAATTGAACACTAAAATTGAAATTTGACGATATATATTACATTAAACTAAAATTTGCAATTTTCCCATTATTATACATCATTGTTACTATTATAACAATTGATTAAACAAACAGCATAGACAAATATAAACATTTTACATGATGTATAAAAGATTTTTTGCACCTCCAGATTGTGATCGACATAACTTTTGTCCGTCAAATGATGGCTCCCTGATTTTGGCGCTGAAACCCACCTCGTTATTCTCCCCGTTAAATCTTGAAACTGGTGATTTTTGCAATAATCTCGCATTGGAATATGCCTTTGTATTAAGTTTATGCACATTTCCAGCCACTCCAACAGCTTTCTGATTCTTACACCCGGACAGAAAACTGGACGATGAATTTTTCACTTTCTTGCTGATTTTATGAGTCGTACTTATGGTGGATTTCGCATCATCCGAATCCGACAGGGCGGAAAAGTCCGCCGCACTGGTGGTGATCACGCTCCACTCGACGCTTGCTTCGCTTGGTGCGTAATCGTTTTGGCCCGAAGGGAAATCTGATCCCTGCCTGGAAAGAAAAAGACCGCGGTTGTTTTTGGGCATGCTCTCGATTTCAAACGTCTCCGAACTTGCATCACGGTGATCGCTTTCAGGACGAGTTTCATCAAAGTCTATTGCCCCGGAAATTGGAGGGATTTTGATAAGGTTCTCCACTCTACCTGGAGTTATTGCATTCCATGCAAACATGTTAAATTTTTTCTCCAGGCCACTAAAGTATATCCTGTCATCGAGTTCCGGAGAACCAAACACTTCCAGGGATTTCCTCTTGTTATTACCTTCTTCGTCATGATTTCCAGGATTCGGGCTGAAAACAGGGAAGCTGAAATGGCTATCTGAGTTCAACCTGAATCCAGGCTCATCAGACTTTACAAAATTACGCCCTGATTCCGAGTTCTTCACGCCCTGATCCCTGATTTTCTCTTCTGGTCTTGAATTCCAATTTTCCACCACACAATCACTAATATCATTAGAACCCTTGCCAATGCAAGAACAGCTAATAATATCAAGAAATGTAATCCTCTTGTTCATCTTTCCAGGCTCCTGGTTTCTTGAAACACAGTGCATCAGCCTGCTCCGGCTATTGCAGCTCGATTTACAGCGCGACTCGGAACGTGTGCTCGGGAAAGACGTCCACCGTCGAGTTTTCACCGAAAGTAATTCGAACGGGTCATCTTTCTTGCCCTGATCAACATAGAGTAATTCTTTCTTCACGATTTTGCAAGTTTGATTCGTCCCTTCATTGAAGTATTTATGGGCATCGAATACATCGATTTCTCTGTATTCTGCCTTCTTTCTTCCTGATAACGTAAGCACAAAGTTTTCCTCGTTTTCATTCAAGTACGAAGAGAAGGAAGCACCCCTTCTGGCACTGCTGCCGTTGGAAGGAGTTAGGGTTATTACAGGCATTGCCATTCTTGTGATTCTACGCAAGAAACGAAAAACAGAAGAGATGCTGTAAGAAAAAATGGCAGAAAAAATGAAACAAAAAAAATGAGAAAAATTTGCAGATATTTTGTGAATTGTAGGGTTTGAAAGACAAGTCGAGGTTTGGTCTGAGTTCTTGATCAGTATAAGGAAGGGAAATTAAATAGGAACAGGAGAAGGAAGGGTGCCTGAATAAATGGAGAGGGGCCCTTTAATTTGATGGGATCTTGAAGAAAATCCAAATTCATGGATATTGTTTTTTCAAGAAAATAATTAAATGAGTCAAAATATAATATAATATAAATCAAGAAATAGACAATATAGATGATTGGTGTGTGATANTTTGTCATTCTATTAAAATACGTGTGATAAATATACAACTTTTCGATGTGGCTCGAAAAATATTGAAAATGAATTTGTAATATTTATCAAATTTTAATCAAAACCGAACATGTTCGATCTTTTTTTTTAGTCAAATTTGTGTCCAAATTATATTGATTGAAAATTAGCGATCCACTGGCGAACTTTACTATTTTGTTAATCTAATAGAATTTTGTATTAAATAAATATATTTTGAATCTTTAAAATATTAATTTTCGAGCAATAGTTCGAATAGTTCACTAACATGCTTGAATTTTTCTAGCTGAACTCGAGCTTTACTTCAAACAGGATATGAGCAAAAAATAATTTTAATTATTCAAACTTTGATTCAAGTTTGAATATATCTAATTAGGTCATGTCGAAATTTTTCCGGACCATATAATTCATTTTAAAGTATTTTAAATCATTTTTCCGCTGCATATTTAAATAATTCATTATTTTTTTTATAATTAAACATAATTTAAGTTACCGAGCCTCACATTAGTCTTACATTTTTTCATATTCGACTCGATTTAGTTCGTATACAACCATGTGATTACATTATTTAAAATATAATTTTAATCCTCTCCAATAATAAAAGTATCATTTATTTAGTTCCTTCCCCAAATACAAGTGTCCTTCATTTCTCCCAATATGTTGGACATGTTAGAAGAGTAATTGAAACATGATATTTGGGTGATTGTACAGTTTAAATATTATAATTGCATCATTACACCAGCTATAGACGTTTTTAGTAAAGCAGCAAACGTTCGGTCCAATAATTGATATTAGAGCTTGGCACTTGGCTGATGTATGGTTTTAAAGATTAAACTTGCACCATTACTAGTAGGTATAACTTTCGGTTAAACAGCAAATACTTGGTACTACACAACATATGTTAATTTTTTTTGTTTAAAGTAAAAACCTAATACACAAAATTTTAAAGCAATAAGCATTTATGCTATAATCGATCATCTCTAAACTGCATCAGGTGTAGACCACTCGATGAATAATGAAAAATCTAAGATTGAACTCAAACAAGTATCTTAACATTGTACTACAGTCTATATACATATTTCGAAACCAAGTGATCATATGAACATGTCGAGAAACAATAGCATGAAAGAGATCGAAGATAGTGTTTGAGTTGTTATAAATTTTAAAATATTGAAGTTATAGCGTTAAGATAACTATAAATTTAGATAAAATAAGAGTAGTTGGATTTTAATTTTACCCGTGGTGGATGCACTTGATTGTGTGTCCCATGTTACAGTATCAATCCTGCCATGCACATAATCAAAACTACAGAATCCCTTTTGCAACCATGTGAAGAATATATTAGTTTATTCAGAAAAACCACAGCATTACAGCCAATGTCTGCCTGAATTTATAGCATGTTGTAACCTTTTGACTCGCAATAATGCAGTTTCTCATGCCTTTTGTCGGCAAATATTTCACTTGTGAACAAAATATGTGTATTTTCACACTTTCAATCAATCCGATCTGGTTGGAGATAGTATTTTTAATTATTTTATTTGGGTCGATAATTTTTTTGCAGTAATTGTGTACCTGTGTTAAAATGGTTTTTTTTTTATATAAGTATTGTTGTGAAAAAGTAAAAATTTACGATAAAAAGTAAAAATCTTAAACTCTCAAAATTATCACACTACACACTTTATAATATTTTTCTCTCAACTCAATTGTGATTTTCTTCATAAATGAGAGATCTATTTATAGAAAATCTTTACAAACAATCCAAAAATAAATTACATCATTACCTTCATCATCACACACAAATTTCAACATTCAACACCTAATTTTACATAATTTTCAACATTCAACATTATAATTTTCAACAGAAATATTTCACATTTTCAACAATCCCCCTTGTGATGATGATCATAATACAATTGTCTTCATTACGTGTTTTTATACTGCCTCGTTAAAAACCTTACTAGGAAAAACCCATTGGAATAAAAACCATAGTAAGGGAAAAAGAGTGCAGTCACGTAAACTCCTCCTCATCATGACATGAACAATTCTTCACAAATTTCGTAGATTGCGCATCCCAATATTATATATGTGCTTTCTGAATATTGTCGTTGGAAATGTCTTTGTGAAGAGATCTGATGAATTTTTACTTGATTGAATGTGACGAACATCAATATATTTATTCTTCTCAAGCTCCTTGGTGAATGCGAAAAACTTAGGAGGAATATGTTTAGTTCTGTCGCTTTTTATGTATCCTTCTTTCATTTGAGCAACACATGCAGCATTATCTTTATATAAAATTACAGGCTTCTCATCGAATGATAATCCGCATGAGATTTGGATATGTTGGGTCATTGATTTTAACCACACACATTCACAGCTTGCTTCATGTAGTACGATAATCTCGGCATGATTTGATGAAATTGTTACGAGCGTTTGTTTCTGTGAACTCCGAGAAATTGCAGTGCCTCCACGAGTAAATACATATCCAGTTTGGGAACGTGCCTTGTGTGGATCAGATAAGTATCCAGCATCGTCATAACCAATTATACTTGGATTAGCATCTTTTGAATACAAAAGTCCCAAGTCTGTCGTTCCTCGTAGATAACAGAATATATGTTTAATTCCGTTCCAGTGTCTCTTTGTTGGATATGTGCTAAATCTTGCCAATAAATTTACGACAAAAGATATATCAGGCCTTGTACAATTTGTAAGATACATAAGGGCACCGATAGCACTTAAATATGGTACTTCTGGACCAAGAATATCTTCATCATCTTCACATGGACGGAATGGATCCTTTTCTATGTTTA
This sequence comes from Primulina huaijiensis, assembly GCF_012295235.1. Taxonomy (NCBI): domain Eukaryota; kingdom Viridiplantae; phylum Streptophyta; class Magnoliopsida; order Lamiales; family Gesneriaceae; genus Primulina; species Primulina huaijiensis. Next base: position 7,843,739 of record NC_133323.1, on the reverse strand, counting down.
ATGATCTAACAACCATTGGCGTTCTTAAAGGATTTGATTTATCCATATTAAAACATTTAAGGATCTTTTCTGTATAATTTGTCTGGTGGACAAATATTCCACATTCTTTTTGTTCAATTTGTAGCCCCAGACAATACTTTGTTTTTCCAAGATCCTTCATTTCAAATTCTTCCTTCAAGTATGACACAACTTCTTTAATTTCTTTATTTGTTCCAATGATGTTTAAATCATCAACATATACAGCAATAATTACGCATCCGGATGTTGNTTAAAATAATCTAGAGAATATATAAAAATAATTCAATAATTATTTAATTTGGATAATTTTATGTTATTTATAAAATTTATAGTGTTTTATAATAATTTTTTAATAATTAAATAAAATTTATAGTGTTTTATTTTGTGACCCATGCATGTAANAATTGCATTATTTACATATCCCTTTTTCAACAAGTGATCACTTAGCCGATTATACCACATTCGGCCGGATTGCTTTAACCCATATAATGATCTTTGTAATTTCACAGAATAATATTCTCTAGGTTTTGAACTTTGTGCTTCAGACATCTTAAATCCTTCAGGGATTTTCATATATATATTACTATAAAGTCATCCATATAAGTAAGCTGTAACAACATCCATAAGATACATTTCTAAATTTTCAGATACCGCCAAGCTAATCAAATACCGAAACGTAATTGCATCCATCACAGGAGAATACGTTTCTTCATAATCAATTCCAGGCCTTTNCTTTTTTCCGGAGACAAAAAGTAATGAGTAGGTCTATTGTGAAACGATCTAACGAATATTTCTCTGTGAGACGATTCAACCTTACAGATATTCACAATAAAAATTAATACTATTTTTCATGGATAACTCAAATAAGATATCCGTCTCACAAAATACGATCCGTGAGACCGTCTCACATAAATTTTTGCTAAACATAGAAGCCCAACTGCTAATGATAGGATATACCTTGATTGAGACTAATCCATAAATATTTAGACAATATTGATACCGAGGATCACATGACATCTCCACAATTAATATTTTTGAACCCGAAAATGAAAGCCATTTTGGTCCTATGTTTTCTTCCTGTTTGTACTTAAAGGAACAACACATTGCACCAGATTTAGATTTTCTTGGATTCTAAAAGGATTACTAAACAGGGTATCATGGCTATTGTTTCTTGGATTCTAAAAGGTTACAAAATAGGGTATCATGGCTTGGTTCGGAAGAATCGAATTCGCTGTCAGGTGGGCTTTTCGCGGGTCAGATTCATGTACGGACTTACAGAGCTTTAGTTGAACTCGAACAAGTTCGAGAATTAAATCAAGCCTGATTCAAGTCGAAACCCTGCGAAATGGGCTTCATGTGAAGCATGAACATATCAAATACAAACTCAGTAGGTAATATTAGTACTATGCATGACTCATTTCACACCGACAATGAACCACAAAAAACTAACTGCAGCTGGAAATCAATAAATAGTACTAATATTACAAGAGCTCGACTAAATACAACATACAGAACTATTCATCCATGGTTAAATATGCTAATCTAAGCCCAACTAAAAGTCCCCCGTCCCATTCTGCAGCGAAAATGTCAGCCCAGTAAAATGGAGAAGGCGTCCAATATTCCCTTTGATTATGTACAAGAAATCAAAGCATCACAAGCTTGGAATGAATCGTGTCATTTCTGCAAATAATGACTCCGTCGGCTCTTATTGTGTACACGTGGAATTGCCCCAATATTGTTCAACAGCAATGAGTATTTTTTCCAGGGTTCTAAAAAGCCCGCTTAAGCCTCGCTTAAGTGCGCTTAAGCTTGAAGCTCGGCAAANATTCTATCACCACATTATAAGAAAATATATCATCAATTTCTTCTATATCTTTTCGGTTCCATATTTTTTCAGTATTAATATAATTGATAGAGATTTCACGATTCTCGTCAGTTTGTGGTTCTGACAGATCTTCATGTGTTTCTTCATGAACATCATTCTTTATTTTGTGATCATCATGTGTTTCTTCAAGAACATCATTCTTTATTTTTTGATCATCGTGTTTCTTTATGAATTTTCTTTTCCCAGGATTTTTATCCTTGGAACCGACTGGCCTTCCACGCTTCAGCGTTTTATGACATCATGACATTGTTCAATTTGTTTATTTGGAATTTCAATTCGAGCAACATCATTTACAGCATGTATATATGATTTAGTTATCCTTTTTGCATATGTAAACGCATCTGGTATTTGATTTGCTATTCTTTGCAAGTGCACAATTTGCTGTACATCTTTATCACATTGTTGTGTTCTTGGATCCAGATGTAACAATGATGATAAATATATACCATGTAATTTCTTTTTCGGTATGTTTCTTGTCTCCCCCTAACATTGGGAAGATTTCCTCATTAAAATGACAATCAGCAAAACGTGCTGTGAACACGTCGCCTGTCTGAGGTTCAAGATATCGAATGATTGATGGACTATCATAACCGATATAAATTCCAATCTTTCTTTGAGGTCCCATTTTCTTTCGTTGAGGTGGTGCAATAGGCACATACACCATACATCCAAAAATTCTCAGATGAGAAATGTCTGGTTCTTTACCAAATGCAAGCTGCAATGGGGAGTATTTATGATATGCACTTGGTCTGATGCGAATTAATGAAGCAGCATGTAAAATTGCATGTCCCCATATAGAAATAGGGAGCTTTGTTTTCATAATCATTGGTCTAGCAATCATTTGCAGACGTTTAATCAATGATTCAGCCAATCCATTNGCTTGAAAAGCTTGGAGCTCGACATCCGAATTTCGGGACGCTTCACGCATTTTAGAACCTTGATTTTTTTCTGGAACAAGGGGGCCATCATCTTGAAATCCCATCTCATATTTCCAATCATCTTCTTCACCTCGACAAGTGCATCATCAACTTCATCTCGTAATACAACCGCACATTCTGGACGTATATATCGATTTTTTGAACCAGTTTATTAGATGAAAACGAACTAACTCCAGATTCCATTTGGAATGGATTTTCATCTCGTGAAAACCCTCACCACAGGGTCTCGAGAAACGCCATCAACTATTCTTCTTCTTCTTCGTTAGATATGTCAACTTGCATTTTTGTATGATTTTGATTAATTTTAATACACATGGCTTTTCTCGAGGGCACGAAGAAGGGATAGATTTGGTAAATTTGATGTTGGATTCTTCTTTGCATGCATTCCAAAACACGACAAATACGCAGTATATTCATACATCAAAACATCAAATTCTAACGAAAATTAGCAGACTCGGAGCTAAGAAAGGCGCAATAGTAGAATTACATAAAAGAAATCAAATAAGTTCAGGTGCAAGAGGGAAAATCACAAAATCTTTTGAATTTTCGACAAACTGAAGACAAAAAACAAGTGACTCTTTCGAGAATTCAAAGAAAATACAAATATTAGTGAAGCTTTAAAGCCTCACAATACAATTCCATGATTTCCTTGAGCGATTGTAATCCAAAACTAGTTCAGAATCTGGCTGGCACTTCAGCTTTTAGAAGAAAGCTTGTCCTTGGCTTTTTGTATCTTCAAAACTTTCTTCACGATCTTTTGTTCTTCAACCAAGAAAGCTCTAATGATCCTATATCCAGGCATAGATGATTGATGTTAGTATTTACCAGAAACAAAAATTGAAAACGAAGCTGACTTGAGAAACATTGAAAATGAAGATGAATTCATAAAAAAAATAACAAACCTTTCCCGGACGGCACTACCAGACAACACGCCACCATAAGGACGGTTGACAGTCCTCCGGTTTCGGGATAATCTAGACCTCTTGTACTCCGCAGGTCTTAAATGAGGAATCTGCGATATGACAAACAGTAGAGTACTTGCTGATCCGTAGATTTTAGCACAGAAATGCAAAGGACCAAAGCTTAAGATTTATAATATGAAAACTCAATAGTGATAGCTAATTTTCCAGATATACATAATAGGATCACAAGACAATGCTAACCACCACAGCCTCACAACACATAATACCATTATGTCTATTTGAAACTACTAGAAAAAACTTCCCATTCTATCTTCATCAACAGAGCAGAACAGCATAAATGTCAAGGATTCTTATCAATCAAGTTTCTCTGAAAATATCACATGCCAATAGGCCTATCATCTATCATCACCAACTTAAACATGAGTGCGTTCACTACCACGATATCATAATGCAAGAATAGCCTTGTCATAGTCGTTAAAAGCCCTAATAGCACTTACCTAAGCTCAAAACTCAACAAGGTTCAGCTCAAGTGTCCCAAAGCTATGCTTTTTGATGACGAGGGTCCCTTAACCCGGAGGTCCCAACATTCACGAATATTACATGTTATATGTAATTAATATTTTTATATTCTGATTCTACCCTATTCTTCTCACTTCAAACGTGCATAGCTGTGCACATAGGGTCTAAGTTTATGATACTCATGCACCTAAGTGGGCATTCCACTTCTAATAACTACTCAAATGACATTGAAATTCAAGTATAAACAGAGTGATCCCAAATAGCATTAAGTGTTTCATTTTTGTTCCATTCTCTCAGTTACTCCTATAAAATATATAATTTTTTGCTGCCATATACTTTACCAATGAACACTGACAGGAAGAAAGATTGTATTCCCATTTCCCACATTTCTCAAACATTGAGAAATAAGCATATATGAGGGCATCATGCATCATGAGATGTGTGCATTCCCTGCATCCACCAACACTTTCGACAACACCGCACAAGAATCGTTGAACAATCAAACAGCCCACACAAATGGGTATTCAGATATTCCAGCTGACATAAATCCCATACGAATTCATAAAAACCTTGGTTGAAACACACAGATTAGTTAGAGCTAACATCACATGGAACAAAACAATCGATTAATTTAACTAAAGGCGCATTGAAACACACAGATTACTTCGAAAATAGAGAACTACCCCTTGGATTCTTTTTCCAGTAACAGGGCATTTAGGGCCATTCGCCCTCTTCTTAGTAGTCTGGTACACTAGCTTCCCACCTGTATTCACACAAATAACAAACAATCCATCAACAAAACACGCAATCGACCTACAGAATGCAAAGAATTCAGAAAGCATGACATCAGATTCACAAAAAAAAAAAAGATTAAACCCATCAAATTACTGCAAAATCACTCCTCCTCCTTCAAGCTCAAGGTTCCAAAATTACCGGGGGTTTTCACGACGCGGTGCTGATTGGACTTCGTGGCATAGCTGTGCCGCTTCCTGTAGGTGAGCCGCTGCACCATTTTCACCTTCTTCGGGTCTTCGGATTATGGGACTCCGAGGCAAAGAGGGTACTCTTCTTAGCAAGTAGGGTTATTTAAATGTAGGGGGACTGGATTGAAACCCTAGCATGTACGGCTGAGATCTTTCCGTTTTCTTCGGGTATAACTCCACGGCTGGGATTCGCCAAGCATTTGGACTCGCTAAGCTTTATTTTCATATATGAAATAATTGGGCTAAGACAATATGGACAATCAATCGTTTATTTCGATTCATTAATTGAAATGACCAATATCGTTTTTTTTTTGGAACAATGGGGAAAACCCATTATTTTTTCTTAAAAAAACAATATATTTACCAAATTCTTTTTGATAAAAAGACATCATAAAATATATCATGACCAATCGTATGTCTATTTAGCAAAAGATATAGTCAGTGATGTTGCTGAAATTCAGGGTGGTAGCTGGAGGTCGGATCTTCACTTCCATCCTGAATTTCAGCAATATCAGTCACTATTTGTCCAAATTAGATAATTCGAACCATGCAACAAAATAAGTTTCATGTTTCAATTGTCCTATCACGACAATTATGACTCAACCTGAAAATTTGGAAAGTTTTAGAAAATACTAATACTAATTTCACTCGTTCTATTTTGAACTAATTTCCATGTTAAACTATTTGTTGACAACTAAATTCATTTGGTAGTTGCCAATTTATGGTAAAAGTTAAGTTAAAAAAAATTTATTAACACTCTAACAAATGGGAGGCTAGATTTTACAAATTCCTTCCAACAAAAGATTGATTGCACAAATATAATAGTTTATGTTGCAATCATAGTTTATGTTGCAATCATTAGACATTTAATCAGACTTGTGGATCAAAATTTCAAAAAAAAAAAAATTTGCCANATAAGTAGGTCTTTTGTGAGACGGTCTCACGAATCTTTATCTGTGAGACGGGTCAACCCTACCGATATTTAAATTAAAAAATAATACTGTTAGCATAAAAAGTAATACTTTTTCATGGATGACCCAAATAAGAGACTCGTCTCACAAAATACGATCCGTGAGACCGTCTCACACAAGTTTTTGCCTGGACTTATTCAAACACTTATTCGTTCGAGTAAACTTCATTGGATGCGATGTAGCTGTGGGAGTATGTGGCGTATCTATACTATCTATACTATTATATTAAATGTGAGGACATGATAATAACTACCTAGAGAGCACACCAATTTTTTTTCCAATTTTACCCTTATATGATATTAATATTACACTTTTGTTTTTTGTTTTAATTTCAACACACACTTTTATTTTTATTTATTTTTATTTTAATAATTCAAATATCAATTTAGTCCATCCATAATTTGTCAAATTTCACTTTAGTCCATCGATAATAATAAAAAAGATTGTACACACACGCATCGCGTGTGCATAGCAACTAGTATTTCGTTATGTTGGAGAGACTGTCTTTTTTTTTGGGATGATTTTTCATTCGAGAAAAATAAAATGATATTATATGTGTTTATTTTAATTTAATTTAGTATGGAATATTTAAAATAATTTTTTTAAATAATTTAATATGTATATTTTTAAAGGTAATTCTATTTTTATCATATCAATATATTATGTAATTTTTTTAAATTTAATTAATGAATTAATACATT
>NC_133323.1:7830763-7835864 GCF_012295235.1 Primulina huaijiensis | reverse complement strand
ACACACATCGCGTGTGCATAATAACTAGTATCTGATTAAAAGAGAGGCGCTGATTATTAGTTGGGGACGAGTGGCATAAAGGTACTTTTGTCAAGCGATTTGTATAAATAGAGATGATGTAACATTAGTTTATTCATCAAAAGAGTTGATAATATTTGAGATGACGTAAATAAATATTTCTTTATAATATATGTTCGATATATTCTCGTATGAAACATATGTCTCACTAAAATATTATGTGAGATATACTCTAGAGGTCAGTATTTGTGGTCGGTCATTCCCTCAAATCTCTTTAAACTCACTCACATCTCTCGATTTATCATCTCTAATGGGTCAAGAGAAGTCTAACCCATCTAAAGGGGTTTCCATCAATAAAGTCCATGAGATATTTAACTAGTCCATTGACTTGTTTATCTGACTCAGTAGATATTATCTAGCACCCTAAATTGTTTATGAAAAAATAAAAATAAAGCTAAATTTTGCCGATTCGATAATTAATAATGATAAAGTAACCAACTCATCAGTAATTTATAGGGGAAGTTATGAAAAATCTCCAATAAAAATATTTCTTTGGGTTCATTCCTTACCCACAAAATTGTGGTACTATGTCATACAAAATGTGGTGCACTTCATGTGGAAATGTGGTACACTTCATGTGGAAATGTGGTACTAAAAAAGTACCCAGGGACTGAACACAAAAAAAATCGACTGCTGGGGACTGAAGGCCAATTTCTCTTAATTTATATCATTGTGCTCACCAGCTAAAAAAAAAAGTTCTTACATCCGATAAATTTAAAAAAAAAATACAAATCACTCGTTATTTTATAATTTTTATTTGAGTAGGTTTCTTGTGAAACGGTCTCACGAATCTTTATCTGTGAGACGGGTCAACTCTACTGATATTCATAATAAAAAGTAATACTCTTAGCATAAAAAGTAATATTTTTTTATGAATGACCCAAATAAAAGATCTGTATCACAAAATACGACCCGTAAGACCGTCTCACACAAGTTTTTGCCCTTTCGTTTTATTTTTATTTCATTTCTCACTTATAAACTTTACAAAACTTGGTTATAATAAATTGCTTCTACATTCATGTATTCCTTCAGTTTTTTTAAAAAAAAATTCAGAAAAAAATTAAAGTTCTTATTTTACTATTTTTTTTACCAGGAAATTAAATTTGTCATTAGAAAATTGCACATGTTGTTCAAACAAATTGAAATGTTTAAGTTTTTATGTGTTTGTTTTTTGTTTTTGTTTTTTTTTTTGACATATTTTCTTCTATGATATATTAATTCCATTTTCTTTTTCTATTATTACATATATTCATCATAATCGCAGCACGATCTCAAACAATTAGACCATAATATCTTATTTATCTTCATATTTTAATAATGACAATGCAATCGACTAAATCTTTTAAAACTTACAAGGTAACTCAAATAATAATACGTTCTCGATACTCTACGTAAGAGAAATTATCATTCTTAATCTCTTAAATATATTAATAATTATAGGATCGAATGCTTACTATATATACATATTATGTATATATATATATATCAAGCTAAGTTAGATTTGGAATGATGTTACGCAAGCTAATTAAAATAATCAGCAAATATCCATATTGCTTGATCATTTCGATTCAGTTCTTGCCACTTCAGCAACCAACCAAAAAATGGGGATTGCCTTTGGTTGCCTTAAAAGTTCAGATTCTAATCATTTATAGAATTTAAAAAAAATTCAAAGGGTTGTCTCGAATTTTGATTTTGGTTCCAGATAAAAACCCAAATCAACCCTCCAATTCCTCTGGATTTCTTAAAACTAGAGAATATAATTCAAAATATTCAAGGGCAAAACTGTATTTTTATTGGCTGGATTGTGAATTATCAAGGTTTTGAATTAGGTTTATTGGTAATTCTTTAATTTTACATTATTTTTTTTTCATTAAACTAATTAAATTACTCAAGCATCAAATGTTTGAATTCGACCAAATAATGATAATCTTTTTAGTACAAATCAGTGTACAGTTTGTTATAAGATTTTTAAGGGGAAAACTATATTTTTATTGGCAAAAATATGTGTGAGACGGTTTCACGGGTCGTATTTGTGAGACGGATCTCTTATTTGGGTCATCCATGAAAAAATATTACTTTTTTATGCTAAAAGAATTATTTTTTATTGTGAATATGGGTAGGGTTTATCCGTCTCACAGATTAAGATTCGTGAGACGGTTTCACATGAGACTCACTCATTTTTATATGTACTTTGTGTGGTCTATTTAGGGTAGGGTTTTAACTCATTAATTTGTATTATTTCTTAGTTTTTACACAAACTTAAAAAATAATGACTTGACAATGAAAAATGATAGCATGACATCAAATATTGTTTGTCTGTCCGACGTCACGTCAACATTTTGATTAAAAAATTTAAATTAATAGATGAAAATCTTAAATTAACACATAAAATGATTATATATATATATATATATATTAATTATGATAAAAATTTGTGTGATACGGTCTCATGGATCTTATTTTGTGAGACGGATCTCTCATTTGGGTCATCAATGAAAAAATATTATTTTTTATGCTAAAAGTATTATTTTTTATTGTGAATATCGGTAGGGTTGACCCGTCTCACAGATAAAGATTCGTGAGATCATCTAACAAGAGACCTACTCATTAATTATTTGGCGTAATCAGAAGAAGCAAAATTTTTAAGCCAAGTGTAAATAAAATTTCAGAAGTGTAAATTATAATATATATGTATATGTGATATCATATTATCATATTTATTATATTATAAAATAGATTGATAGAACACAAAATTGACCACAAAGTTTGATTGAACAAACTTTAGCTGAGAATTAATTAATAATTATTATAATCACGGCCAGATTCTAAGACTTTCACATGTGAACCCTGAAAGGTACGTAGATCCTCAAATCTGCAACCCTACACCTCTCTCTCTTGTTAGTTAAATAACAAAGTAATAGGTAACAAAAATATCAAAACCAATTATTAAAATAATAGAATAAAAAGAGATTTTTACTTGCCAGCCAAAAGCAATATTTTAAAAAAATATGTCAGAGATATGCAATAATGTCAACATGTAGTGTAAAACATATAGGACTGTCGAATCCAAAATTAATAATCATCATTCAAAAAAATAAATTAACTAAATAAATAAACTTTTCCATTTAATTTTTAAAAATAAAATATGACGAAAACAAAGTAAAAAGTATCTATAAATTCTGATTAATTTGTCAAAGATTTTGTCTTAATTTTTATATAATTAATTGTTTTTTTATATATATATTCACTCCTATTTTTGGAGTTGTTTTGAATATTGATTAAATATATCAATAATATGCAACGTTAGACTAACACTTACTAACGCCAAGCTCACTTTGTGTAGCATTTTCAAAGATAAAAACTCTTGTGATATTTGTAAAATAGATATTAAATCTGATCAAATTTACGAAAAAATATTATATTTTATGTTACAAATATTATTTGTTATAATAGATATAAATCAGATCAACTAGAATACGAAAGTTGATTATCTAAACAAAATTTTGAATAATATCAAGAGTAGGTCTCTTGTGAGACGGTCTCACGAATTTTTATTTGTGAGATGAATCAACCCTATCGATATTCACAATAAAAAGTAATATTTTTTCATGGATGATTCAAATAAGAGATCTGTCTCATAAAATACGACACGTGAGACCGTTTCACACAAGTTTTTGCCTAATAACCGATTTCCCACTTTTTTCCAACTAGCGACTAGAAATCAACTTTCGCCTATTCGAGATTTAAAAAAACAAAAAAGAATCTAAAATAGTATGGTTGAATGAATAATTATAATTAGATTATGTATGTGAGTTACATATATTAAAGTAAAACAAAAATGAAGTATCCCTTAATTATAATCAGCCCACGTAATCATATCAATGTGAGGGAGATGAACAGTTATTAGAAACATGAAAACAAACTCCACCTCCATTGATCTCATTCTCAAAATGACCGCCATTAATGTTACTATTTTCTTCATTTTTTTTGTTGATTCTATTCTCCATTTCGCCATTGATGTTTACTCCGCCGCTGTCCATTTTCTTCTTGCCGGATGTGCTCTTGTTGTTGTGCATCCAGACTTTAAGCACCCCCTTCGCCACCCCGATTCCGCGGCAGAATTCTTCCACAGCCGCCCGATCGCTTCCCTGCATTTTCCAGCCGAGTTTGTCCGAGAAGGCTTGCATTTTTTCCTTCTGTTCCTGGCTGAATTTCGTCCGGAACCGTTTTCTCTGAATTGGGTTCCCCGCGATCGGTGTCACCGGCGCCGCCTGGTGCGCCTGCTCCTCCTTTGCCACCGTGGAGCTGAGGGTGATTAGCATGTGCGGTGCGAGCTGGCAGTATGGCTGCTGCGGCGGGGGGGAGCGTGATAGGGAGGACTGCCGAGGGGGGAGAGGGTGACGGAAGTCGAGGAACGGCGGGGTTCTCACGTCTGTGGGAGAGGCTTCCGCCGGATCGCGGCGGTGGAAGTTCCGGTGGCAGCCGCAGGCGGCGCAGATGAGTGATGTGGGGTCGCTGTTGGTAGAGGACGGGGAGAGCATGAACTCGCCGCAGCCGTCCACGGCGTGGCCGCCCAAGGTGGCTGCATGGTTCTTCATGCATTCTCTGTATGTCACCACCAACGGCGGCGGGCGGCGGGCCGGCTTCTTAACCTCTCCGTTGGTGATGTATTGAATTTGTGTGGGCGGTGGTGGGGTTTCATTTCCAGAATCACCAGAGCTAGTGGATGGGGTTGGGGTTAAACCCAAGTCCATAGATTTTCAAGAAAATTAGGCAACAAATCTTGGGTATTAGAGTTCGTAAAGTGGAAGCTTGAAGGGCACTGAAAATGGTGAAAGAAAATGTGAAAGTTGTCCTATTTTAGGGATTTGAAATTTTGGATTTTATGCGAATTTTTAAGGATTTGCTTTTGGATGGGATTACTATTATCTCACCCACAATCATATGTTCCACTTCTTTTTTTCATTTCTTTAATCATCACACACACTAGTATTATGTTATATATATATATATATATATATAT
>NC_133323.1:7822817-7829105 GCF_012295235.1 Primulina huaijiensis | reverse complement strand
AAAAAAAAAATGATTTTTTTTCTATTTTTCAAAGAACATAGATAATGTATGTCACGATCCATTAATATATAAAAATGATGAATCTCTATTAGGTTGAATTCCCTACCTTTTTTTTTCCCAATTATAGAAAAGACTCTAGAATTTTTGCAATATTTATCAATTTAATTGTCGGTACCTTATCCCCTACCTGATCCATTCATTACATTAATTTAAAATAAATAAATTACAACTTGACTCGCGTCGCAGATGAACTTCTCTTCTTTCTTTTTTTTTTTCAACAAAAAATATAAAATTCAACCAGAGACATATAAGCCTGATTTACATGCCAAGCAGATACAGTGTATTTGTCTACGTATTATGTTAATATGATATTAATAATAAAAATATAATATATTTTTTAAAAAATAACAATATAATATATAGTGTCATCTATATTCTCCAAATAATAAATTATAAGAATATTTTTTTTATATAAAACGTTCTTATCCTTTGACATGTTTTCGTAAAAATACATTTTCAACCTCCCACTTTTAGTTTTTAAGAGATGTCACTTGCTTAAATATGATAATATAAAATTTAATTTGACACAATATTCATTTTTAAAAAATTAATGGTTATTTAAACGAGAGACAATCTACTTATTGACAAAAACTTGTGTGAGACGGTCTCAGGAGTCGTATTTTGTGAGACGGATCTCTTATTTGAGTCATCCATGAAAAGTATTACTTTTTATACTAAAATTATTACTTTTTATTGTGAAATTGGTAGGATTGATTCGTCTCACAGATAAATATTCGTGAGACCATCACAAGAGACATACTCCTACTTATTTATACATCTTTGCAAATGGGCACGCATACAAGCACATATATACATACATATATATATGTAATGACTCTGTGACTCATTATGATATATATATATATATATATATATATATTTCAACGTTATGTTTACGTGACACTAACAAGATGACTATTGACTATTAGGACTTCGTGTATATATGAAATTTTCAACGTTGTGTTGACGTGACACTGGCGTAACGATTATTGAATGTTATGATTCCGTATCTCATTATAATATATGGTGATATTAACTTGAAACCATTATGCAATATTCGTGAATTAAATTGAAAATGTTTAAACGTCAAAAGATAAAGTAGATCGAAATAGAGGGAGGAATATTGATATCGATGTAAAGATTGGCATATATATATTGTTAAAAGCCGTTAAATATGCTGCAACTGCAAGAAATGACAAACTATAATAATTATTAAGTCAATGTCTATATTCGTTTGCTATTCATTTCGCACGCGTGACCATGGAAAGTTGTAAATAGGACACACAATTTGTCACAAAATTATATGGTATGATTAGAAAAATTGATATGATGTTAAGAGTTAAAGGTCGATGATATCATTTGATACAATTTTTTTAAATGCGAGATGGTATATTAGTTTCTATTATAGTAGGAGAAATGGGAGATTGATTCGTTTAAGTAGTTAAGCAAATCTTTTTTCCACGGTTCAAATCCTTCTGCGAGAGATCTAGTGAATGTCAACTGCTCGATATCAATATGACTTATACAAGATTTTTCGGAATCGAACATTTGGGTGTCGCCTGATCAAACAAAAAACCTGAAATATATTCCTTTGTTTCTTTGCTATCGTTTTTGTTTGTGGTTTGATGGTGAAATCTTATCTTCACCTAGGATCTATCTTCACATAAATTGTTTAGATTTCATGTGTGACAACTGCATTTTTTTCCCTGTGCTTTTTTTAAAAAAAAGAATTTTAGTCCTCAAAATATATTGAATGACACATCGAATCCAATTTTTTTTAAAAAAAAGAAAAAGAAGAAGAAGAAGAATTTCATACTCATCAAGTGGCATTAATTAGAATATATATGTTAGATTAATTAACTGGAGCAATTTATTGTAAGTAAGATTTGTTTTGGCTGTTTTTGGATGAGAGTATCTAGTTGATTTAGATTTCAAATCTTTAAAGAACATTTCAACATTTATAAATTTAAATCACTTGACTCTGATTTATTTAATTTTTATTTTTTGAATCAGAACCAAAGCTTTTCATTATCTATATTATTTATATTATCTATACTATATTATTAAGTGGGAGACTATTAGAGTAACTATCTCAGAGGACACCAAAATATTTAATTACATAATTATCATTCTTATCCTACTAAAAACCTCCTCAATTCACTTCATATTTTACATAGGAAAAATCTAAACAAAACTTTCCTTTTAAATCGAACAACTCTTTTAAATTGAAAATAATTTCGTGTTAATTGTTTAGTATTATTCGAAGTCTTGTTATTCTTTATTTTAAATGTTATTTATATACCTGAATTATTAAAATTTTAAAAAGTTCATTTTTCCATAAGTTATTATATCGTATATAGTAATAGACCCGTGGTTTCACATTATCTATCCGATAAGGCATTACCCCAAACAAGACCCGAACGACAAATACCCATCGAACGACTTGGTCTATGCTATATTGAAAGTGTTACTCCGTATGCATTTTTATCCAAGATGTACATATGATCCTCTGAAGTGTTAGGTGAGGTGTGGATCCCACACATTAAATAAAATAATATTAAATGTTATCTCACATCGAAAGAATCTGAAAACTGCTGGAGAGAATTAGTTATAAATAGAGCTCAATTCCTTCAGTTATTTTATCCCAAAATAAAAAGCTTTTTAGCTTTGATAAAAAGAGAGTGCATAGAAAAAAAGAGTGTATTTTTTTCTTGAGTGCGGGAATTCTCTTGTGTGAGTTAGAGAAATTATTTTCTCGGTATACTTGAGTTGGGAGTGTGAGATATTGAGTGTATTTGTGTATACACTTGTTGTAATATTTCTCCTGATATAAAAGTTGCAGTGCTCCGTGGACGTAGACTATTTTGGGGTGAACCACGTAAATCTTTATGTTCTTGTTGATTATTTTATTCCGCAATTTTTGGGTACTATTATCATCGTGATCGGCATCGCTTCGGTGTAATTCTCCAACAACTAGTATCAGAGCCTTGTTGTGAAAATTCTTAAGAATTCTGAGTATGTTCTGTGGTTGCAGCTTTGTCTGATCTTCCACATCAGAAAAGATTTTTTAGATTTTTTGCTAAGGCAAGAGAAGTGATGGCCGGAGATGATGGATCGGGACCGGGAATCAACAAGTTTGACGGTATAGATTTTACGTTCTGGCGACTACAAATTATTGATTATTTGTATAGCAAGAAGTTGCATCAACCTCTATCTGGAAAGAAGCCGGAAAAGATGGAGGATGATGACTGGAAGCTTCTTGACCGACAAGTGTTAGGTGTAATACGAATGACCCTAACGAAGAACGTGACACATAACGTGGAAGAGGAAAAAACAACGGAGGAGATGATGTCCATTTTGTCGGATATGTACGAAAAGCCATCGGCAAATAATAAAGTACATCTCATGAAGAAGTTATTTAACTTGAAGATAAGAGAAGATGCATCGGTGGCTAAACACATCAATGAATTCAACACAATTGTTTCACAGCTGACATCGGTTGACATTAAATTTGATGATGAGATTCGAGCACTTATTCTTTTGGCGTCTTTACCAGACAACTGGGAACCGATGCGGGCAGCGGTTAGCAACTCTGTTGGAAAAAGAAAGCTACAATTCAATGATGTCAGAGATCAAATTCTTGCTGAAGAAGTTCACATGATGGATTCTGGTGAAGGAACATCATCAAGTTCTGCTCTAAATCTCGAGAATAGAGGAAGGGACGGGAGTGGCGAAAAGAGTTTTAACCGATGGCGCGGTAGATCCAAGTCAAGAAATGGAAAAGACAAAAACATCTTTGAAAAAAATATGAAGTGCTGGAGCTGTGGTGAGACTGGTCACTTGAAAAAGAATTGTAAATCAACAAAGAACGACGCTAATGTTGTTACTGAGGAGGTACATGATGCTCTATTACTATCCATGGAAAGTCCGATTGATTCTTGGGTTATTGACTCGGGAGCTTCGTTTCATACCACTGATAATCGTGATGTATTCGATAATTACATTGCGGGAGATTACGGAAAAGTTTTCTTGGCTGATGGAAAACCTTTGGAAATAATTGGTATGGGTGATATCCGGATGAAGATGACAAATGGATCTGTCTGGAAAATCAACAAAGTAAGGTATGCACCAAAGTTGACACACAATCTGATTTCAGTTGGACAGCTTGACAACGAAGGTCATAAGTTGACCTTTGGTGATGGTTCTTGAAAAGTAAAAAAGGGAGCCATGATTGTTGCTCGAGGAAAGAAAACTGGAACACTTTATATTATTTCCAGTTTGACAAATAAATTAGTGGCTGTGGATGCTGGAGCTAATTAGAGTCTATGGCATAGTAGGCTTGGGGATACGAGTGAGAAAGGAATGAAAATGCTTGTTTCAAACGGAAAGCTACCGGAATTAAAGATCGTTGAACACAAGCTGTATTTTTTGGAAAGCAGAAAAATGTGAGCTTTTCAAAAGAAGTTAGAGAACCGAAATCAGCGGATTTGGAGCTGGTACATACTGATGTATGTGGACCATCTCCTGTGATATCCCTTGGAGATCACTCAAGATATTTTGGTACTACTGTTGACGATTCGAGCAGAAAATTTTGGGTTTATTTTGTAAAAAATAAATCATATATTATGAGACCTTTAAACAGTGGGAGTTAGCCATGGAAGATGTGTCACGCCCCGAAACTCGGGATTTGACACCGACGTTGTTTAACAATCACACAATTGAAACAACCAGCCTCGTAGCATAGTATAAACCGAAAACCAGTTTATTATTCATAATTTCTCAAAAAAACAATTGTCTTTACAACTGAAATAAAATAATTTCGCGGAAAAGTCTAACATCAAATTTAAATTGCTAAAATTCAAAAATAACCCTGTCTACCAAATTCGAAATTAAACTAATCACCCTCCCCAAAACTGTACAGATTCTTCTTCTTCTACCTGTTCGTCGGACTTATCTGGGAAAGGTTGTAAGGGGTGAGTATTTTGGGAATACTCAGAAAATGGGAGAAATATCGAACTTTTTCATATTTTCGAAAATAACATATATTTACAGCATGCTTTTCATAATCGTAACATCGTATTCATATAATTGTAACACTGCAATTTTTCACCTTTCTTGGTTTACTGACGTCAGTCCCTAAATTTTAATCCTCTAAGGGGGCGAGGCCATAAAACAGTTCTATCCCACTGTTAAGGGCCATATGTTGGAAATCCACCCATTTTCAGGGAATCCTCACAGTGTCATCACAAAACGTAACAAGATTTTAAAAAAAACGTAGACGGTGTTCGACCGCATTTTTTTCTTTAAAAAGAAAAAACACATAACCCAAAATTTAAAAATTTAAAATTTGCCCACTAACTTTAAATTCTTGATGAACAACAAAAACTAGGGTTCTTGCACAGGAATTTCGAAATTCCTACTTCAACGGCTGGACGGCGGCAGCGCTTCGCTGTGCTCGAAAATTCCTAAGGAGACTAGAGCACAATTTCGAAAATTTGGTGTGTTTTGGAGGTGTAATTTTCGAAATTAGGGCCCTCCTATTTATAGGGGTTGGCTGCTATCGTGATCAAGAGTTATAGTGCATTTGAACTGTGAATCAAATCTAAAATCCTAATATATCTGTGATATAGGTAGATATTCGAAATCTCCTTCTTCCTTCCCCACCTAATTTTCGAAAATTGCATAGTGTATATTGTTAGATTTCGAATTATAGGGATTTTATTATCTCATGCTTGATCTTTTCTCCCGGTATCTCAATATCAACTTAAATCTTAGGCATTTATCTGCTTATTTTCAAAATTCCTTAGATTGAGATAAATTTATTTCTACCAAAATTTCAAGTTGAAAAATAAATAATACTATCTGAATTTCGAGCTTCATAATTCTGCACACGATAAAATTATCTACACAACTTAGATAACCCTAAAACAAATCTTATATTTTGAATGATTTAAATATTAATATCCAAGATTACACCATTCTAGTATAATCATATTAATAAAAGATATGATCACGATTGTACAAAATCACGGGTTTTACAAGATGTGATGAATTCACTGTCATCCAATCACATGTGGGAGTTGTCGGAACTTCCCGAAGGTAAAAAGGTTTTACATAGCAAGTGGGAGTACCGGTTAGAACATGACGGTAGCAGGCGGTACAAAGAAATACTTGTTGTAAAAAGTGAAAAGGAAGTCATTAGTTACACTGATATTTTCTCTCTGGTGG
>NC_133323.1:7786918-7822717 GCF_012295235.1 Primulina huaijiensis | reverse complement strand
ATACACTATCTGTCCAAACGTCTTTTGAGCTATCTCAACTACTATATATCAAGAGGCTCAACATAAGAAAAGCAGCACACGCTTCATATCATATATATGATCTTCTGAGATCAACTTGTGTTGCTGTTTCTTAGTCTCTTCAAAGCTATTCAATTTAATACACTTCACTGAGAAGAGTCTGTAATTTGGAAAAGATTCTTTTCCGAAACATTAATGTATTAATTGTGTTGTTTTGTGAAACTAAGAGTTTCAGTAGGCAAAGGATAAGTCCTGCTGAAGTGAGTGTGTACAAGAGTTGTACTGTAAAAGCCAAAGTCTTTTAGTGATAACTTCTGGAAACAGAAGAAGGAGAGCGTAGAAGATTTTATCTTCGAACTTCCAGAAACAACCATCGTTTACTGCCTACTGTTTTTATTGTTTTCACCCTATACCATCAGATTGTTTCCGCACTTATTTTGTGATCTGCTGGATAATCATTCGAACAAGAATAACTTTAATCTCTAACAAATTTCTAGCACCATTTGCAAAAACGTTCAACAAAAGAAAGAGTTTATTAACATCCCATCTAAACTCTATATCGATCCCCAACAAGTGGTATCAAAGCAGATTTTTCTTGTTCTGAAAATTTACAACAGTTATGGCATGTTTTAGCAAGGTTCTTATGTTCTCTAAAAAGAAGATTTCGATAACTGGAAGATCAGGATGCAAGCCCATCTTGCAGCTCAAGACGATGACATGTGGTTTGTCATCACAGATGATCAATTGAAAATTCTAAAGCCTAATACTGTTGTTGCTATTACTGAAGGCGCACCACAAATACTTAAGAAGCATAGAAGTGAATGGACTGGTGAGGACAAAAAGAAAGCTAATCAATGTTGCGAAAGACATTCTCTACAAGACACTTGACAAAAACACCTTCAACAAAATCAAGATGTGTCATACTGCCAAAGAAATCTGGGAGAAATTTATCCAGATTTGTGAAAGAAATGAACAGATTAAGGAGAACAAGCTGTCTGTTGCAATGCAGAAGTTTGAAAATCTTAAAATGAAAGCTGGAGAAACTCTGTTTGAGTTTGATGAACGTTTCATTTGCTTAGTGAATGAGCTAGCAGCCTTGGGAAAGGAGCATGGCAACAGAGAAGTAGCACTCAAGGTAATGAGAGCTCTACCCAGGGAATGGGACGTCAAGACAATGACGATGAGAGTCTCTAAAGATCTGAACAAGTTGGAGCTGCATGACTTGTTTGCTGACTTGAAAACCTATGAGTTCAAACTGGAAGTGAGAAATGGAGAAGAGCCCCTGACAAATCCACTTACCAAAGCTCTTACTGCTGCTGCTACTGCCACTACTACTACAGTTGTTCCAAGTACATCAACTGCTGCTGCTACTGAAAGTACTTCAGACAAGACTGCTGAACAAATCAGCAATGATGCGATGACCTTATTTGCGAAGAAATTCTCAAGATTCATGAAGAAGTACCACAGAGCATACCAGAGTCCTAACCGGAACTTCAAGAAGGAACCACCACCTGGTGATATGGCATGTTTTAATTGTGAAAAAATTGGGCACTTCATTGCAGACTGTCCAAAGCCTAAGAAGGATGACCAGAAGAAAAAAGAGTACAAGTGTAATGATAAGAAATCCAGAAGAGACCGCAAGGGAATGATTGCTGAGGAAAGTAAATCAAAGTGGGCGGACTCTAGCTCTGAGTCCTCTGACTCAGATAACCATTCCAGTGACAATGATGAAGATGAAGTCAAATGTCTCATGGCAAATATCGAATCAGCCTTGACATCTGGAGAGGTATTTGATTTTGATTCTGATGAATTTACACAAAATGATTTGGTTAAAGCACTGCATGACATGGTAGAAGAGTACTCTAGACTTTCTCAATCATTCGAGGAGGTCAAAATTGAAAATCAAGAGTTAAAAGATCAAATCAGTAAGTTCACTTACTTGCAAGAGAACAACTGTAATTATCTGAAAGTTGAGATAAGTAGATTGAAAACTGAGAATGAAAGAGTAAATGCAGATTATCAGACAATGAAATCTGAAAATCAGAAGCTATCAGTTCTGGTAAATGCATGGAACAAGTCTTCTATTTCATTAAAGAAGATGCAAGAAGTACATAAACAATATGGAGACAGGATTGATCTCGGTTTCAGTAATGATGAAAGCACTTCTGAAACCAGTACAAAGCCAAACCTGGATATGAGCAAAGAGAAATTCATTCACTTTGTTAAATCCAATGTGGTATATGAACCTGAAGTACCAACTGTTCAAATCAAAAAATTTGTAAATCACACAAACAGAAAAAACCATTACGGTCTGGGTTATGTGAACCTAAGAGTAGAGTCCACCAGAGTGCTGGATCCAGTAGAGGATTCAACTCTTAGGACAACCCTCTATGAAGGTTAAAAACTACCAGTACTATAATTGTAGATCTGTTCAGAAGAGATACATACCAGACGATAAGAATAGAAGGGAAGAACAACATCCCAAAATGCATTCTTTTAGAAATAACAGACCTTCTGTTGCACACACCTCTGGGGATATCCGAAGTACAAGGTCTTCTAAAATTGTACAAATGTGGGTTCCTAAAGGACTGATAAGGCTTGGACCCAAATAGATTGGGTACCAATTACTAAAACTTGTGCTTGCAGGAACATGAGAGGAAAGACAAGATAAGCAGCTCTACATGGCATCTGGACAGTGGATGTTCCATACATATCACCGGACAAAAGAGTTTACTCTCTGAGATAATGAGTTGTACTGGACCAAAGATAACTTTTGGGGACAACTCTAAAGGTAAAACCGTCGGTAAGGGTAAGATTATCTATTTTAATATCACTATAAATGATGTGCTCTTAGTTGAAAATCTCTGCTACAATTTGATTAGTATTAGTCAACCGTGTGATAATGGATATTCAGTAGCTTTCAGAAGCACACCTGCACAGTTAAAGATGTCAATGAGTCTACTGTTTTAACCGGAAAAAGAGAAGGCAACACTTACAAAGTATCATAGAACAAAGATCATGTTAATGTTCCTACATGTTTAGTTGCCTCCCTAAGTGATAAACATTGGTTATGGCACAAGAGATTGAATCACCTAAACTTCAAGTCTATCAATAATCTCAAGAAGCAGAACATACTTGATGGTTTACCTGATATTAACTTTGTTAAAAATCATGTGTGTTCTGCATGTCAACTTGGTAAACAAGTAAGATCTAGCTTCAAGAATAAAGATAGTAAATCAACTTCAAGATGTTTGGAATTATTGCATATGGATTTGTTTGGTCCAATCCCTATCATGAGCTTAGGGGGAATGAGATATACTCTTGTTGTTGTTAATGATTTTTCTAGATTTACTTGGGTAATCTTTCTTGCTGGAAAAGATCAAACCAGTAGCCTCCTGATCAAGTTTTTGAAAAAGATTCAAAATGAAAAATCAGTTTTTGTCATTAAAATTAGAAGTGATCGGGGCACTGAATTTACTAACAAAATTCTCGAGTTATATTTGGATGAACAGGATATTCATCATGAATATTCAGCTGCCAGGACAGCTCAATAGAATGGAGTGGCTGAGAGGAGAAACAGAACTCTTAAAGAAGCTGCTAAAACAATGCTAGCAGATGCAGACATCTCTCAGCGCTTATGGGCAGAAGCAATCAACACAGCATGCTACATACAAAACAGAACCATGATCAACAAAAGGCATAATCAGACTCCATATGAGATATGGAAAGGGAGTAAGCCTAATGTTTCATATTTTCATGTGTTTGGTTGCAGATGCTTTGTGCACCATAATGGTAAAAATTATCTATCTGCATTTGATTCAAAATCAGATGCTGGAATTTTTTTGGGATATTCAGCAATAAGAAGCATTTAAGGTTTTTAATAACATAACTCTTAATGTTGAAGAATCTGTTCATGTTGTCTTTTGAAGGATCGAGTGTGCTAGTGCTTTTGAAGACATTTCGAACACTATATTATCCAATGAGCTGCAATAGCTCGTGTTCTAAAAATGTTAACACCGATGAATTAAATCGAGTTTGGTTTAAAACCAAGCGGAAGAAACTCGAAGTAATCCTTCGTGAAAAAGACTGTTATTAGAAAACATTTTAATTTATGTAAACTGAATAACTGAAAAAGGGTAGATTAGTTTTTGCATTAATCAGTTCAGTTACGGTGACAACTGAATTGATGGATACTCTAACTGATCAAAACAATTTGAAAACAGCAGTTAGTCAGTTAAATACACAAGATATGTTTATGGATGTTCGGAGACTTCAACTGCTCATACGTCACCCCTTCTACCTCCACGGGTAGGATCCACTAGAAGACTTTGATTTATACAACTCTTTGTACAAACCCACTTAGCTAGGACTTACACTACTGCCTAAACTGAACTCCTAGATACGACTGAAGGCAGCACATTCCAGCCAACACTTCTTTAACGTCTATGTGTCAAAGACTAAATACACAAGTTTAACGTTTTTGTGCAAGACGGTATTTGAGTGGTTGAGAGTGTTTGTGTGTGAGAACTGCACACTGAGGGATATAGGCTTCTATACTAAGCTGATAACACGCTGAAGTGTCCCTCTGGGCTGATTGTTTCTGAAAGCTGAATTGCAATGTGCATGCTTTTTTTTTTCTCTCTTATTTGCTTTTAAGTTTTTTCTCTCTGTATCTTGTTGTTGTTGAGTCTTCACTGATCTTCTCTTTATATAGGCGAGAAAAACTGATCGTACAGTGAGACTCATTTATTGTATCCGTTGCATCTTGAATTCGTTTCTTGGACTTTGTGTCTCGACTTTTAAACTGCTCTTCTGAAACGTTTTGTCTTTAATGCTCTGATGCAACGTCCGTTATTGTCCTTTGACTGGACAATGGCTTTGTACCTTTACGCACAACTGGAATCCACTGAAAGAGTTTGTCTTCATCTACAACTGAAAGATTCTGACTGATGCTTCGGACTGATCAGCTGAAATGATCTTCAGTTGGGCTGGTGAAATCAGTTGACTAGTCAATTGAACTGATTTCACTCTCGTTCAGTTGAATTGATCAGCTGGGTTCCTTCATCAATTGAACACTCCTTCGGCTGGCCAGGCTTCTGAGGTTCTCCTGCTGAACCACCTATCAACTGGACAATCAGCTGGACTGCTCAATTGACGTAACAATTAGATTGATGAAGTTAGTCCGATCAGTTAGGTATTCAGTTTGCGATGTAAACAGCCCGTGACTGATCCTAGCTTCTGCACACTAAGGTAGATTATTAGTAACACAAATTAACAAGTTTTGTTAACATTAAAATCAAGATTTCGAACTTGAAAAATTCCAACATCTTTGATGAGGATAGCAGTGCTCCTGAAATTTCTAACGTGTCAAATTTGAGTAACATATTAGACATGATTAATCTAGAACTGGATAGTGAAGATGAAGCAGAACCCAATGTCAAAGATGATCAAAATCAAGAACCAGACACTCCTCTGGTAGAACCAGTTGTTCAGACACAGGATACCAGAACCAGAAACTGACATTCCAGAACCTGCTACTGCTTTACCTGAGCATGATCCAAATCCTTTAAATCAGGAAGAAATCCCTCTAAACCCTTTTATTTGGAGAAAATCTCACCTTCCATCTTTGGTTATTGGAAATCCAGCAGCTCTATTAAGAACCAGAAGACAAATGCTAAACAAATATATGCATGATGCTTTTATTTCTCATGATGAACCTAAGAAGGTTGAAGAAGCTATTTTGGATCCCAGTTGGATAGAAGCTATGCAAGAAGAGCTGAATCAATTCAAAAGAAATGAAGTGTGGTTTCTTGTACCTAGACCATCTCATCAAGCAGTTATTGGAACTCGATGTGTATTTAGAAACAAGCTAAATGAAGAAGGTACTGTTGTTAGAAATAAAGCAAGACTGGTGGCTCAAGGTTTCAGACAAGAAGAAGGAATAGATTATGATGAGACCTATGTATCAGTAGCAATGTTTGAAGCAATCACAATATTTTTAGCTTTTGCTTCTTTCAAGAACTTCAAAGTGTATCAGATGGATGTGAAAAATGCCTTTTTAAATGGTCTACTGTAAGAGAAAGTTTACGTTGAACAACCTCCAGGTTTTATTGATCACTTCTTACCACATCATGTCTTTAAATTACGCAAAGCCTTGTATGGTCTGAAACAGGCACCTAGAGCCTGATATGACACACTCTCACAGTTTCTTGTCAATCATGATTTTACAATCGGCACAGTAGACAAGACCTTATTTACTTTAGTTAAGAATAAGCACATTCTATTAGTCCAGATTTATGTTGATGACATTATCTTAGAGTCAACTAACCCCAAATTGTGTGAAAAGTTTGCTAAGATAATGCAGGAACAATTCGAAATGAGTATGATGGGGAATTAACATTCTTCCTAGGACTGCAGATCAAGAAACTCAATACAAGAGGCTTCATAAATCAGGCTAAGTACACTAAGGAACTACTGAAAAAGTTTGGAATGGAAACATGCTCTGTTGCTTCCATTCCAATGAGCTCATCTACTAAACTTGATAAAGATGAAGATGGAATTTCAGTAGAGGTAGCTCAGTATCACGGTATTATTGGTTCTTTGTTATAACTTACTGTCAGTAGACCTGATATTATGTTTGCTGTTTGTATTTGTGCAAGATTTGAGTCTAACCCTAAGCAATTACATTATATTGCTGCTAAACGAATTCTGAAATATTTGAAGGGTACTCAAAATGTCAGCCTATGGTATCCCAATGATTCTTCTTTCAATCTTATTGGATATTCAGATGCTGACTATGCAGGTTGCTAACTGGATAGAAAAAAGCACTAGCGGTTTTTGTCAATTTCTTGGTGATATGTTGATCTCCTGGTTCAGTAAAAAGAGGACTTTCATAACCACGTCTACTGCAGAAGCAGAATATCTTGCTACTGGAAGCTGCTACTCTCAATTGTTTTGGATGCAACAACAACTTAAAAACTATGTAGTTCAAGTCTCTTAATCATCCTATATTCTGTGACAATATCAGTGCTATAGCTATTACTCACAATCCATTACTTCATTCCATATCGAAGCACATTGACATCAGACATCACTTTATTAGAGATCATGTGCAGAAGAAGGACATTCGTCTGGAATATGTCCATACTGATCAACAAGCAGTAGACATCTTTACTAAACCTCTGCCTGAGAATAAGTTTTCTTATTTTTGTAATGTTCTCGGTTAAATTGATTTGTCGTAACTACAGTTTATTATCTTTTGATTATTTTACTTGTGCATTTAGTAAAAAGCAGTAGATAACAAGAAATTTGTCAAACTGAAACATTTTATTCATAAAATCAGATGCGTTACAATAGCTAATCTATTACATTTGTTGATATTAGCAGTACTGAGATTTACAGCAGAAAGAAAACCTAAATAAGAACTGCCGGAATCACCCCTACTCTCTTTGCATGATTGTGGTTTGTGAACCGGATGATTCCGCAGCTTTTCCCGTAATATAGAATATTCTAACTGATTATTCAGGTTACAGATCCAGGAGTTTGGCCCAAGAATTCATTCTATAGAGAACGATGTCTTCAAACATCATCTTACGAGACGCCGGAAGTTGTCTTTGGAACTCCCATGCTGCTTCCAAATCCGGAGAAGACTCTGATAGCACACTTGAACTTTCCATTTGTTGAAAGACTAAAATGATCTAACTTGTGTGTTTACAGGTTCTTATATTTATCAACCGAAGAAGCTGAAGAGTCGCTTGAATATTTACCGTACACGTGTCCCTATCGGAAAAATATCTGATTCATTTATTATCTCCTCTGACCCTTAATCTTCGTATTTACTATTTACTTGCATTAATTTAGGGGGAATTTGGTTTAATTGTGACTGTTTCTTTCGTTTCAAGTCATAAAATAGAAGGAGAAGTGTCTTTTCGATATAACAATGTGTCTACTGGATTTTGTCAAAAGTGCTGGATATATTTCAGTACCTTAACACTTCCAGTAGTTCTCTACAGTATCTACCTCAAATTCATCTTATTTGCAGAAATGGCTGGATCTTATACTCTCAATGTTTACCAGGTTAACTTCGCATCGGTTCTCACTATCAAAGATGAGAACCTTGTCAAAATGTTCAAAACTATTGAGAAATCTGGTCTCAGAAGATTTCTGGAAACACAAGCTATAATTTACAAGACCACCCACTTGGACTTCTACGCCAAAGTGACATTTAAGGATAGGAAGATCACTTACTCACAAGGAGATGCATCAATAGCCATTGATGCTGCCCTTCTGGGTCAACTTTCTTTCTTCCTTGCTCGGTTACATTTGAATGCTCGGATGTTTCTAAAGAGGAAATGTCTGCTGCCCTCACCACTTTTTCAGCTTCTGGAGAGGAACTTTCTCCTTCTTGCTTTCAAGAAGTTTCTCAAAATGGAGTACCAGGTACTCGCAGATATTGTAGCAAAGGCACTCTTGGTCAAAGCTGGTACGTTTGATAAACTGACGAAAGAAAAGGTTCAAGTGATGGTTGCCATCACTTCTGGATTCAAAGTGGACTGGAGCAGTTTTCTTTTCAAAATCATGAAGGATATGATTTTGAATTTTGAGGATATGATTTTGAGGAAGGGCACTGGATTTGCTGTTCAGATCAGCACAATGTTAAAGGATGCTGGTTTTTCTTTTACCTCTGAACAGGACGGATCTTCTGTGATTATGGCCGATGCTGATAATGTACTTGCTTTAAGTCCAAAGCCATCCGTGGCTGAATTTTTTGCTCAGAAAAAGGAGATAGGGGATGCTCAGATTGAGGCTCATGCTCCTCAAAAGAAACAAAAGAGAAAAAGTCGGTCGCCGTGACTGATTCAGATAAGATTATTTCTGAAGAGTCTGCTGCTCCAACTAAGGCCTCTCTCCCAGCCACTCCAAGCAAGAAGAAACAAAAGACCACCATTCGCATCAAGAAAACATCAGCCATCTCTGACCTTGATACGGTCACACTGAGACAAGTATTTCCAGAAGCTGTCTCATCAAGACCAGAATCTGTCCCCTCTTCAATTCCAGCAGCCACCTCCACTGCAACCACGTCAACTTCTACTCCAACTCTCAGACCCACGTTTAGAGTTGCTTTTAGAGAACCAATCGCAGGGTCTTCTGCATTCAGATCTGTGCTGCCAACTTCATCAGGCAAAGGAAAATGAAAACTATTCGAAGAACCAAAAATTCATGGCGCCAAGTCATTCGTTCATACTGCAATTGATCTTTATATGAATGAAATTGACAAATCTGCAAGTGAAGAAATTATCTTTTTTGATGATTGGCTTAAGGTTCGCGTCTTCAACCCAGTCACATATCTGAGAACACCAGGTGCTTATGCTAAAATGGTGAAGAATGAAAAGCAGCTCTTCGAATCTGCTAAGACAAAAAATGTGATTGAGGCTATAAATAGGAGGAATTACATTCTTGATCATCTCAAGCGTCAAAAGCTGGATTCGGTCTTAAAGACGAATTTTGATCTAGTGAATCCTATTGCTTTCCAGGATCAGAATGTAATTTAAATTTTGTCCTATCGATTGAGAATAATGAATGAGCAACTTCTTGCTCAAGAACAAGCCTTTGTGGAGCCATTACAATACCAGGTAGGCCTTTTCCCAGACTTTAGGAAAGGACCATAGCTCCTTCAGATGCTAAGGTCTCCAGTACTCCTGCATCTCCGACGCTGCCTACTCAATCATCACCCCTTATCTTTGTCCGAGAATTAGCTTCAGTTGATGAGGTAATTCAATCCATCGTTCTTACTGCTTCTATTGCACCAGAAGCAGATCAAGCTGATGATGTGGTACAACCAGAAACTCAAACAGCAGATCAACCTATCGAAGAATCAGATGTTGATCCAACCCAATCACTGCCAAATTTGGAGATATTTTTTGCTGAACACCAAGCAGAAATGGAAGCTCTTCTGAAAACTTAGTCTGGATCTATTCCAGCTGATGAGCCAATGGAAACCACTGAAGCTGCTCAACCAGAAGAGAGTGCAGCACCTGAGCATACTACTACTGCTGTTGAAGGAACTTCTGTAGAACTGTCCCTTGCTCCATCTGCTGCTCCACCAGAAAATGTCATGTCTACTGCTTTAATTGTCCCTCATGCTGATTCTCCTGCTCATTTAGCTCATCGTGCAGAGATCAAACAGCGAATGCTTGAAAGTACTCCATCCCCTGAAGACCATTTTGATATTATATTTGAGATAGATACTCTGAAAAAGGATCTAAATAATCTTTCGGAGGTAGTGAAACAGTTATCTCGTGAGCATGCTGGTGAAGTCAGTGCCACCAAGTTCTTCCGTGAACGCATCTCAAAAGAGGTCACCCGAACGGTAGAATTTTTGGCCAACTTCCTTGTTGAAACCAGCATTTTCAGACAATCTGTTTTCACTAATCAGAGTAATATCCTGCTTAGTCAAGCTGAAGTCTCTAAATTTGTCTCTGACCATGATACATCTATTCGCTCAGTCTCCAACAAAGTTGAGGCTATGGACTCAAAACTAGAACTAATTGATACTAAGATTGAGTCCCAATTTCAATCTCTTGCTGATATTACTGAAAGAGTTTCGAATCAAGCGCCTCTCTTGGAGTTGCTGAATGAAGGGATTCATACCCTTTCTGGTCGGATGGATGATCTACTTAGTCGCTTTCTAGATGCCAAAAAGGGGGAAGCAGAAGGCAGGACAGAAGAAGGCAGAACTGAAGGACATCATGCAGAATCTTCCTTCAGAAATCAAGATCCTCATGATGAGGAAACAATGTTTAAGGACATTGGAACTGATGATTAGTTTTCTTTTGACTCTTTCTGTTTATTTACTTTGTAATTATCTTGTTATAATTGTTATCTGTTTTTCTGATATAAATGCTATTATTCATCTTTACTAACTTCTAGGTTTTGGCATCACCGCAAAGGAGAAAATTGTTAGACTTAATTTAATTGTGGTGATGAGAGTCAAAACTAGTGGACTTTATTAAGCTAAAGCAGTAGACAATACATATAGCAGAAGCCTTCGTATCGCTTAAAACATAAGCAGTACTTTATGAGTACTTATCAGCTTATAAAGAGCAGAAGCAGAACTTAGCTTAAATAGAAGCAAAACTTAACGTCTTTGTTTGATCGTTGCTATCTTAAATGTTACCATTACTTTGCCTAGTACTAGTATTAATTGCACCATTAATGATGTACAAAGACATTTAACGCTCCTTACCATTTGTGATATGAAACAAAGACTGAAAATTCTGAAGCCTTTCTGCAGGACTCTTTTTAGGTGATAAAACTGATTCTACTCAGAAGGCAAAAGAAGCCGTTTTGCTTATAGACGTTGTATTCAAGGTTTATATATAAGTATCAATCTTTATAGAAACATACACGAATCATTATTGAGAATACACTATCTGTCCAAACGTCTTTTGAGCTATCTCAACTACTATCTATCAAGAAGCTCAACATACAGAAAAGCAGCAAACACTTCATATCATATATCTGATCTTCTGAGATCAACTTGTGTTGCTTTTTCTTAGTCTCTTCCAAGCAATTCAATTTAATTTACTTCACTGAGAAGAGTCTATAATTTGGAAAAGAGTCTTTTCCAAAACCTTAATGTATTAATTGTGTTGTTTTGTGAAACTAAGAGTTTCAGTAGGCAAAGAATAAGTCCTGCTGAAGTGGGTGTGTACAAGAGTTGTAATGTAAAAGCCAAAGTCTTTTAGTGATACCTTCTGGAAACATAAGAAGGGAAGACGTAGAAGGTTTTATCTTCGAACTTCCAGAAACAACCATCATCTATTGCCTACTGTTTTTATTGTTTTCACCTCATACATCAGATTGTTTCCGCACTTATTTTCGTGATCTGCTGGATAATCATTCGAACAAGAATAACTATAATCTCTAACAGGATTCTAGCACCCTTTGCAAAAATATTCAACAAAAGAAAGAGTTTATTCACTCCCCCCTCTAAACTCTATATCGATCCCCAAAAAATTTATAAAATTTTAAAAATATGAAGTTTTTCAGTATAAAACTGTATATATCGATATCATACCAAAATATCGGTATACCATATAATTTCGAGATAATCGATATGTTAGTCATATGTGCCGAAATTTTTGGTATACCACCCTTATATTCAACACATATGGCATGCGTGATATATACATTTCAAAATATTTTCTTTAAAAAGCATAATATTACATTTTCGAATTACTTAGTTCTAAAATTCATCAATTTCATATCCTTCAACATATATTTTAGTTTATTTTTTTAAAAAAAATCTATGCAACTTTAAATCATCGAATCGTAAAATAATTTGAAGATTCAAACCAATTTCTCAAAATAGGATTAATTTAACCGATTTCACTTGTAAACTATGTAATTATTTACTAAATTAATAATTAACACGAGTCCTAGTTAACCACTTTTTCAATAATCAGTTAATTAAGATATTTTTCAATATATTAATTGAATAACGTACTATTACAAAATTATTACCCTAAACATTATAATTGATTTTGCCAATTAGTTAGAAAATTATATATATTTTTAATTTTCATAATTCCAAAAGAGAAACCAATCATGTTTTCGTTCTAAAAAATGGTTAACTCAGATTATTATAAGATTTTAGTATATTCTTTACAAAGAATTTACAAATTTATGTTAAATCAATGTAGAACTTGGGTATCCTGCGAAAAATATTTTTAAAAAATTAGGAAATAAGTAGATAATAAATATAATGTACTTTGAGAACAAAACTTACATCAGCATTATATTTCGTTGCTTTCAGAGTCAATTTACATGACGTAACCAACTTATTTCTTGTAATTGATAAAGAGTAAAATCTCATACAAATTGATGGAGAATATTATATTATTTAATTTATATGATGACAACAACAAATTACTTTCGTAATATATTTGTAACATATATTTCAGACCCGTGCGTGTTGCGTTCCAGGACAGTCTATTATTTATGTAATAACATCGATTTAATATAATATTCACCTAAAATAAAGTTTAGGCTTGGCCACATCTTTTTTGTGGGATATTTTTTTTAAAACTTCGGTCAAACATTTCAGGAGATCATTTTCTTTAAAAAAAAAAAAAGAATTGACAGAGATTATTTAACCAATTTCTCTTTTTTTGTGCCATCGCCATCCAACGTTTTGGATAAATAGGGGGCAGAAGTACTGGTTTAACTTAATCACCGAAGACCGACTTTCCAGCTACCTTTGGATTTTAGAATGCCACGCGATTTTGAAATTTATGTTCCCATTGGCTTTTGAATTTTAATGTGTCATGAAATTTCAAACGATTGAAAATGAATGAATTAATGAAAATCATCCCTCCAGAATGTTATATAAGTGAGTAAATTTGTAGACAAAGGAATTTATTAATTGTGTGCAGTCTCTGTGTGTAAAAAAAAGAAAAATATTAAAATATTTTTAATTATTTGTGGAGAAGTTAAGACGGATTACGGGCTATGGAAGTTGACATTTCGGTCGGTGTTGCTCTACCAAATCTGCAGGCTTTGGACATCGGTCGGTGTTGCCCTGCCAAACTTGAATCACCTGTATATTTGATCGAACGACTATGATTGTTGACCGGAGAAAATTTCTAATGCACACTTCATAAAATTAAATGAATTTTTAAGGAAAGATGATTGTTGACGGGAAGAAATTTATAAAGCTTTTGGGTCGGTCCTGCTCTTGTACTAAACCTAATCCCTTCATAAATGAAATTTTACCAAAAATTTGATTGTTTACGTTGATGAATAACGGTTTACATTTGAGGATAAAGTGATGAGATATAACGAGTTCTATTTCATTTTTGAAAATAAATGTGCACATGAGGTTATTTTTATATGGAAAATAATCTAAAGAAAAATACTTAATGCATTATTCTTTTTATATTACATGATACTTTCTATATCCAGACCAAATTGTTTGGTCACTAGGCTCACTAATTTTCATCGATGCAAGTGAAGAAATCTGAGGTGGTGTTGGATGGCGATCGATGATGGGAGATTCGTGGTAGTAACAACTTATTCGAGCCATTCTAATTTTCGCTAGACTGAATTTTATGCTAAATTTAAATTTATGTTCTTGAAGGTTTCAGCCACTATGCAAACATAAACAAAAATTCACGTGTTTTTAAGAATAGATTTAGGACGTTTCAAAACACGTACTAATATACTATCTATAGAATTATGTTATTAAATTTTGCATAATTAAACTCCTATATATACAAATTATTTTTTCTCTCTAAAAGATAGTAATTTCCATCCCATAATATACCTATTATATCTTCATATTGTTATTGTTATTGTTATTATTATATAATAAAAAATGAAATTTCAACTGTTCGGTGACATAATTGTCTAAGTTAAGAATGATAAACACGTAATACTTGAACTGTTCTACATATTAAAAAAATTGTGTTGTATTATTACCACTAACTATTGAATAGCGTTTGATTCTAAATCAACGTATATACACACACGCGCGTTTATAAGTTATATTGATTCCAAATGCTTATTTTGAATTTTTAGTTCCATAACAAAGTGTTCGAATATATAATTTTTTTTTAAAAAAAGCAAAACTTTTATAAGTAGGCCATACAAAAAAATTATTTAATATGATACACCAAAATAAAAAAAAATTAATTTAAAATAAAAAATAATAATAATTGCCAACGACGAGACTTGTAACTAATGGAACCAACCTCCTAATTATGATAGGTGTATCGAGTTGAAGATCAACCTAACACTTTCTCATGCACAAAAGAAACTTCAACGGATAAAAATAAAATTGTAGATAATAAATAAAGTGGTAAAATTTAAATTTTTTTTACCAGTTCGCAGAGGGAGGGCCAAACCCAGTTGCAGACGTATTTCATTTATTGGTGACAGAGAAGATTGACTAGAATATTGTACTAAATTTTCAGTGAAGTTTCAATATTTTGGTCAAATTTTTGGAAACTTAACATTTATTCTGGGTTTTTTGGATTCACAGTTCAGCAAAATGTTAATAAATGGATTTGACCTGATTCAGTGTTTCCCGAATTTCATGCCTTAATTCTGGGAAAATGGCAACCATAGCAGGCATGTTTTTTCATTGGCCCCAGCACCACAGGAAGATGTATATATATATATATAATTTTGTGTGTGTGTGTATTTTGAGGATTATCAACGTAACACTTTCTCATGCACAAAATATAGTTTCAAACATCATTTGATACTTTTGACATATTAATCTAATAAACTATATTTATAATTAAATACGTTGGGAAAACTGAGGTTGAGTTAGGGATGGACTAAGATGATTAATAATCTCATGAGAAGTTCTCGCATATAATTGTGTGAAATATCTTTGTGAAATTCTCGTTGAGCTAATATCTCATGTCTAACGGATTTGAACATTTCAGCCTCTATGTTAATACACAAATTGTGTCAATACTCATGTGAAAATTCTTGTTGAGATAATACCTCATCTGTAACATATTTGAGCATTGTAATCCACCTGTTATTATTTTTATTTTTTTGGAATTAATTGGCTAAAATGTTGATAATGTGAAAAATCCACATAAACTACAAAATACATCATGCTAAATTATTAAAAATTTGACTAAAAACTTAAAGTGAAGTATACCCAAAGCCATGAACGTGTATTGATCTTTTAGATCTACAAGCTCTTTCCTTGAGAGAATCCTTTAGTTTTCTCCTCTGAATTATTTTTTAATGAGAGAGAGAATAAAGAACTTGATTACGCGGAATCTGGGGACCACTCCACATTAAAGACTCACAACCTATTAGATATATTAAAGCCCAATAGCCAAAACTTTAAATGATTACTTTAGTTTTGGATTTAACTTAATAGACAACTCACAACGCATAATTATTCACAAATAAATCCATATAAATAAAATTGATCTAATATTCTCCCACTTGGACTATATGTGTAACATTATAATTTGTTATGAAAATAATCTTATGAGCTCAAAAATGCTGTCATTTCAAAAAGTATCTATAATCAATCTGATCCATCAATCAAATCAACATATGATCAAAGCAGTTTTCGCTATACTCAAGCTAACTAGACCCATCAATGGTCATATATGTCAACACAAATGAATGACATTGATCGTGAAGTAGATATATAGCATGAAAATTTCATGCAATATGATCATAACGTGCATATTTTCAACTGGTCCTCTTTAAACCTTATTGAGATCAAACTTTAACAATAATCAGAGTGTGACTTAATTAAAATTTATTTATGCAGAAATTAAATTAACATAACCATAATCGAATTAATGAACATGTATATAAAACATTTAAAATTACTAACTCCCACTGAAATTGAATATCTTTAATTGACCAAACACCCATAAAAATAAGGTGCACAAAAACCTTTTAGTGATAGTCCATTAATAATTGAATCCATAATTATAGAGTTTGTACCGAAATGATTTATAAACAACTATCCACTCTGAACTATTCCTTTAACAAACAGAAATTTGTTTGGATGTAACATAACAAGCTATAAAATTTACTGTCACGATAAAAGAGGCTATAATAAATAACCTTTTTCTTCTCTTTCATGAGACAACACCTTCTGCCAACGAATAAATATAGCATAACGTAGTTTCTTTATACTATCTTGGTATCCCATAAAATCAGAGTTAAATACCAAATGATCTCAAACTGATCCAACCTCCGATATACGAGCATCTAATATTTTGTTATCTGTAAATATCATAAGAGTCGTTTTACTGCTTTCCCATACTTTACTCCTGAATTACTTAGATATTTTCCCAACATTTATGTCACGTACGCAATATCTGGACGTGTACAAACATGAGCATACATCAGACTCCCCACTGCAGATGCATAATTAATCTTCTACATTTTTTCCTCAAAATCATTCTTGGGACATTGTTTGAAACTAAATTTTTCTCACTTAGTACCAAGAGTATCCGATGGTTTACAATTTTGCATCCTATATCGCTTGAAAACTTTCTTGATATAGTCTTTCTGAGATAATCCAAGAATAACTCGAGAGCGATCCCGATATATCTGAATACCCAGTACAAAAGATGCATCATCAAGATCTATCATATCAAAATTCTTAGCAAGAAATCTCTTGGTGTCATGCAACAAATCTATATCGTTGCTAGCAAGTAGGATGTCATCAACATATAAAAACAGAAAAATATGCTTACTGCCACTGAACTTATAGTGCACATAATCATTGACCAAATTCATCTCAAAACCAGACGAGATGATCACTTGATGAAATTTGAAATATCATTGTCGAGATGCCTGTTTGAGCCCATAGATGGATTTCTTTCATTTGCAAATCATATTATTTGTGTCTTTGGACATATAATTTTCTGGTTGTACCATATAAATTACTTTTGAGAGTTACAACTTTCTATGGCTTGATGGAAGTTGATAAGATCATCCTCCATCGTTCCAATGTATGCCTTACGTTTTTGAAGAAATACAATGTAATCATTCGACATTGTATTTATACGCTCTCTAGTAGATCTCCTTAAAGACATAGATTTCGAAGGTGCTGGAGTTTGTTCATCTAGAATGAGACGATCCCTAATATTTTCTTCATGTATTGTGTTTTGGTCAAAGAGGGGAATGTGATCCTGATGTCCAAGACACCTGTGGAAATATTTATATATTCCTCTTCAAAAACAATATTTCGTACTTTATCTCCCCCGCAAACTCAACATCCTCAAAAAATCGGGCATTTCCTGACTCAAAAAATCAAATTATTTGTGGGATCATAAAACTTATAATCCCTGGATCTTTCAGAGTATCCAATAAAATAGAAAGTGATAGTCCTTAAGTCCAGTTTCTTTTCATTATGCTTGAAAGACCTTGCCTCGGCTGGACATCCCCAAATGCGCAAATGCTTAAGACTAGAATTTTATGCCTGTACAAAGTTTATAAGGGGCTTTGGTCGCTGTCTTAGTTGGAACCCTGTTAAGGATATACACTGCGGTCTTTAGTGCTTCTCCCTAGAGTGATTTTGTAGGGTAGAATGACTAATCATACTCCCCACCACGTCCTTAAACATTTTGTTTCGTCTTTCAAGAAACATCATGCATAGTGGCGAACTCGGCATAGTGTACTGTGGGACGATACCACGTTCCACTAAGAATCTAGCAAAAAGTCCTGGATGTTGTTCGCCTGAACACCATGGTTAGATACGACATTTTTAATCTTTAAGCTAAGTTGATTTTCAACTTCAACTTTATAATTTCTGAACAAATCCAATGACTGTTCATTTTCATGAATTAGATAAATGAAGCCATATCTTAAAAAATGGTCCATGAACGTTATAAAATATTGTTGACTATTCCAAGAAGCAAGAGGGAATGATTTACAAATATCAGTATGTATAAATTCTAAGACACCTGAACTTTTTTTGTCTTTAAATCTCTTGTTGTTGGTATTTTCCATTTTATAGAATTGACAAAATTATTAAAATCTGTGTAATCTAAAGGTTCGAGAATTTCATCTGACACAAGTCTCCTCCTTCTCTTTTTAGAGATATGACCCAATCTTTTGTGTCATAGTGCAGTTGAATTCTCACTGGTTAATTTTCTTTTAGCGTCTCTAATTGTATGCATCAATTCATTAAATAAACCAATAGTATCCAAAGAATAATGATTATTTTATTCTAATAAAGAACATGGATTAAGTAATTTTGAATCAAAAAACAAATTGAATGTTTCATTCCCAAATGAACAAGAATAACCAAATTCGTCCAATGCAAAAATAGAAATCAAATTCCGTCTAAAGACGGTACAACGAATGTTTAAAAAAGATCCAAATATATTCCAGTATGTAACAATAATCTAAATTTCTCTATTGCCTCAACTTTAACTTTGTTGATGTCATCAACGTAGATGAATCTTTCAACATCACTTGGTTGTCGGAAATCCAAGCAACCCTGTATAGACACAATGATGTGAGTTGTTGCACCAGAATCTATATACCACGTGTGTCTAGGTACTGAATTTAAATTAACCTTACAAGAAACTATATTCAGAAGCATACCTTTCTTAGCATGCCAAGCATGATCATTTGTGCATTGCTTCTTTATATGTCTATAACTTCCACAGAAACAACTAGCACTTTGAGAATCACTAGGATTCTTCTGTTGTTTATTTGGAGGTTGTATATCCGCAGCTTCCTTATCATTCCTTTTCTTTCCTTTATCTTTCGAGGTAGAGGAATAATGAGGACTTTTAGTCTTATTTTGCTTCAACCTTTTCTCTTTCTGAACACATTGTGAGATGATCTCATTCAGAGACTAAGTCTCTTTCTGACAGTTGTACCTGACCTTGAACTAGTTAAACTGAAGAGAAAGAGATATCAAAACTAATGCACCAGCAAGCCTTCAGAGAGGTCAAGCTTCAGTGCTTTAAACCTTGAAGCAAGATGAGAAACTTTCACAATGTACTCTCGTATGTTGTCTTTACCCATGTACCTCATTGAAACGAGGCTTGCTAAGAGTGTAGCAATTTAAGACTTTTCACTCTTAGCAAACTTTTTTTTCGAGGTCCTAAAAGAAAACCTTAGCCATAGCAATGTCACTAGATATTGTGCCCCTCAATGTTTCTGGAATGACTCTCTTCATAATCATAATACACATGCGATTCGACCTTTACCACCTTTCAAACTCTCTTTTTTCATCAGAGATACTCTTATCCGTGATGGCGGGGGATGAGTCAACCCTTATCGCAAGTTCCAAATCATGACTCCGAGAACTATCAATAAATTATCTTGTCATGATTTAAAATTGGAGTTATTTAGCATATGAATAGAATTTATGTTGAAATTGACATTTGCGGGAGTCAAATCTGAATAGAGAACAAAAAACCAAATATACATAATCAACTAAATATCCAAATAAAATAATCAATAAATTCAAATAATGTAAACCCCATAAACAGGATACCGAGCATTCCATCAATGTTTTATATTTGGGCAAAAAATTAACTTGTTAGTGAAATACTAAGGCAGCAGTCAAACACTGAAAGTCGATTTTTGGCGAAAATTTTTAACCCAAATTTTCGATTTTCTTCTAATTTTTTTTATTGGACAAAATTGGACGGAAAATTGAAGTTTTATACCGAATCCTTTAAAATTTCAACCAAAATCTCTTTACCAAAACTGAAACTTTAAAAGATTGTTTTCAACCAAAATATTTTTCAGATCTGAAGCCATATAAAAAATGTCCAAACCAAATTTTCTTTTCCAGATTTGGAATCAAATAATATCTAAAACTTTAAACAAATCTCAATGATTCAAATATATGAGTGATTCTGATATCACTTTTTGTGGANTTTAAAATTTCAACCAAAATCTCTTTACCAAAACTGAAACTTTAAAAGATTTGTTTTCAACCAAAATATTTTTCAGATTTGAAGCCATATAAAAAATGTTCAAACCAAATTTTCTTTTCCAAATTTGGAATCAAATAATATCTAAAACTTTAAACAAATCTCAATGATTCAAATGTATGAGTGATTCTGATATCATTTTTTGTGGAAATTCACATAATCTATCATGCTATATCATTAAGAATTTGACTAAAAATTTAAACGAAAGTTTACTTGAAACCATAACTCTAATTTCTTTAGAATGTATCTTGATCTTCCATATCTGCGTACTATTTACGTGAGAGAATCCTTTAGTTTTATTTTCTGAACTATTTTCTTAATAAGAGAGAGAATAGAGAACATGATTTCACGTGATCTGGGACAATGACTCATATATATATGATGTCTATCATTATCTTCTTATATTTCTATTTTAGTTCATCATAAAAAAGAAAACACTTATATATTATACATTAAATCGCAACATATNAATGTATCTTGATCTTCCATATCTACGTACTATTTACGTGAGAGAATCATTTAGTTTTATCTTCTGAACTATTTTCTTAATAAGAGAGAGAATAGAGAACGTGATTTTACGTGATCTGGGACAATGACTCATATATATATGATGTCTATCATTATCTTCTTATATTTCTATTTTAGCTCATCATAAAAAAGAAAACACTTATATCTCTACACATTAAATCGCAACATAGTAGATACATTAAAGTTCAACAACTAAAACTTTAACCGATCACTTTAATTTTGGGCTTAACTTATTAGACAACTCACAAAGCATAATTATTCACATATAAAATCATAAAAATAAAATTGACCCAACAGTTGAACCAATACCCTCGTTTGTAACTATATTAGTTCAACGAGAACTTGAATTTGTTCAACATCTTAACCAATTAATTCTAAAAAATTCTCTTTTTTTATTACAAATCAAAGTTTCTCACAATTATTTCGATTTAATTACACCGATTAATCTTATATTGAACACGAAAAAAAGAATGAAACACACGAAATAAATGTTGATGGGTATTTGACGTAGTTTTCTCTTATAGACGAGTTCTGCATGCTAAAAAATATATAACAAAAAGACTAAATTTGTTCGAATCTTTTACAAAGTGTGATATTAGCTCAACGAGAATTTTCACATGAGTATTGGTTCAATTTACATAATAAAAGAAGAACTAAAATGTTCAAATCCATGAAACATAAATGTATTAGCTCAACAAAAATTTATAACAGTATTTTACACAATTATCTCAAAGTTATCGTGAACTTTTTTTTGTATAAAAATAAAGAAATTTGTTGTCAAAGTACGCATGTGTATAGGTATAAAAAAATATTTTTAAAAATGGGCCATATTTATTAAAGCAAAGAAATACAAATATATAAAATTTTATGTGGCGTTGGAGAAGTAAAGATAGAGAAATAGAAATATAATATCAAATGGGCCATATTTATTAAAGCTTGCAGAAAAGGACACTTCTTAAAATTTTAACACATGAAAACATGTGTGTTTGTTTCATTTGTGTAATAACTAACAAGTCTCATTGAATTGATAGTTATTTATGAAATAACGAACGCGTGGGCAAGGATGATACATGTATTTATTTGTATATTTACGAGTTTAGTTTTTTTATATTATTAAAATTATATCTCAATATCATAGAAAAATAAAAATAATAAATTAAAATTATATTTTTACTATTTCAATTACCAAAATCACAATAAGATGAATATACAATATCAAAATTATAATTTTCTATTCTACATATTATATCATTCATTCAGAATTTCTATTTCACAATCTACGATCAAATGTCTAAGATTACTTAAAACACAATCTATCGATTTATTTCGACTGGGATTATAACAAGTGCGACCGACTGCTTGTTATAATATCAAGAATAATATAAATTTTTTAAATATAGACAGATTTGAAAGATTGAGAGAAATTAATCTACATTTTATTTTTTTTAGAATAACAACGATCATGTACATATGATATCTCAATATGTATAATCGTTTTTAAAAATATGTTTTTGAAGTTAAATAGATGTAGAAGTTCAAGAATTTTTATATTTTTTAAAAACTGCAATTTTGAATTTTTTATCTTATAGTTTGTCTCTTTGTATTTTAGTCTTATATGTTATTAAAATTGAATTTTAGCTCGTATATTTTAATTTTGCCAGTCGTTGTTTTTTACATCGGAAGTACATATATGATACTGTACATATAAAAATCAAGTAGAAGAAATACCAAATCTTTAAAAAAAATGACAAAAATAACGGACTGTTTGATATTTAATAACATAAATGAGTAAAATACAGAAAGAGAAATTTAAAAATCAAATTACAATTTTCTTTTATTTTAAATTATGATTTTTAGGAGCACTTCTTTATAAGATTATTTCATATTAGTTCTCCATTTGAACAAGTATTTTAAAAACTTTTTAAATGTTTTATAAGTAAAAAAAAACTTAAAATATATGTTCGGATAAGATTTTTGTAAAAAAAATTTTAAAAAAAATTTTCTTTAAATATGTTTTTTAAACAATAACGGAGAGATGTTTTTTTAATATCTCTTTAGAACTTTTAAAACATTTTTAAATATATATATTTTTTTATAGAATAGTTGTCCATACACATTTTTATATAACTTTAAAAACATTTTATAATTTTTTTATAAAAAACACTTTTATAAAATGTTTTATGAGTATTTGTCCAAACATAACCTTGATGAATTTTTAAGTAAAGTTGTTTTGGATTTTTTTAGTATGTAATTATTTTGTGGACTCTCATAATTGTAAAATCGTAACGCTTGTTGTTTTAACAAAATTTTGTGTTTGTTGATCTCTCTTTTAGGAAGAATAGGGTTTGCAACCCCAACAATATTATTCACAATAATTGTACTCTTTGCAACAATGAAAATTGAACACTTGTCTTTGAATCTGATACCAATTACACAATCGAACACGTGAAGTTGCTAACTCAAGATGAAAGCTGAAATTCGAATCTAGCCAAACCGAAAATCTATTGATTTATAGTGTTTCGATGATATCTCACAGCTCAGTGATGCAAATGACCAGCCGCCAAAACATTTTAACAGAAAACTAAATTTATTTCACGTCAGTTGGTCTAAATAAGATGTTATCTCAGCAAACTGATGGCAATAAGACTCGTTAGTTTGGCTGATCAATACGGATCAGTTGGATATGAGCAGTTGAAATATTTTGGCCAGCCTGATCAGCACGGTTATCCAAATTAATCGATCAGTTTTGTTCAGTCTAGCTGATGAACCCAATTGAATGATCAGTTTAGCTGACGAGCCCAACTGACAGCAAAGCTCAAAATCAATTAGGCTCGAGAAAAATAGCCAGCAAGGCAGAAATAACCGTTTCAATAATAGAGACAGTAAAAAAACTTTCCAAACAGTCATATTCTTGTGTCTAATATATATCATTCTTAGAGCCTATAAATACAATAACTTGAAGATCAAATACAAGCTTTGGAAAGGGATTCAAAGCATGAGCAGCCTACAAGAAGAAATTATTAGAATGAGAGCTATGAAAGAATAACTAAATCAGTTTACTAGAAATTCTGTCTGGGACTTAGTTCCAAGACCTTCTAATCAATTAGTTGTAGATACAAGATGGATGTACACGAACAAGCTCAATGAAGATGGAACAATAGTTAGTAACAAAACAAGACTATTGCTCAATGATTTAGGCAAGAATAAGTAATTGAGTATGATGAGACCCACGTTCTAGTAGCTAGACTAGAAATTATCAGGATATGACTTGCCTTTACCTCTTACAAGATCTCCAGAGTTTATCAAATGGACGTAAATAGTTCATTCTTATATAGACAGTTATAAGAAGAAGTTTATGCTGAACAAACTCCATGTTTTATTAACAATTTGTTTTATCACTACAAGAAAATATGAATTCGACAATACATCAAAGACAACGATTTTTTATTAAAACCGTTTTTTCTTTTAACAACGGTTTCAACAAAAATCGTTGTCGTAGCCTAAAAAAATCCGCTCATAGACAACAGTTTTTTAAAAATCGTTGTTTTTTATATGTCTACGACAACAGTTTTCTAAAAATCGTTGTCTTTTAGCTTTTTTTGGGGTCAAAGACAATGATTTTATAAACCGTTGTCTATTAGCTTGTTTTTTTGGACAAACGACAACGGTTTTAGAAAACTTTTGTGGATTAGCGTGTTTTTTGGACAAACAACAATGTTATCTTAAACTGTTGCAATATTTAGCGACAGTTTGCTTAAACCGTCGCTATATTTAGCGACGGTTTATTAAAAACGTTGTAATTTTTAAAATAGCGACAGTTTTAACAAAAACCGTCGTTAATAGCGACGATTTTTGCTTAACCGTCGCTATTATTAAACAATTGTTGCTAATAGCGATGACTTTTGTTTTACCGTCGCTAATAGTGATGGTTTAATAAACAACCGTCACTAATAACGATAGTTTAACAAAAAAATCGTCGCAAATTGTCTATAAATATCCATGTTTTCAGTCCGTTTTCCTCGACAAGATAAATTTTTCTCTCTTAGGCGATTGTAGTTTTGATTTAGGGTAAGTTTTTTAGCTTCAATTCTTGATAAATTTCTAAGTGTTAGTTAAGATCATGAATATTATTAGCTTAGTCAGATTGTAAGTTTTTTTGGTAGATTTATTAAATTATAAAAGTAATTTTTTTATTTTACGTAAAAAAATAGCCACAGATTATGTCTAAACTGTTGCTAATTTTAGCAACGGTATATCTTAAACCGTCGCTAACAAGCGACGAAAACCATATCATAAACCGTCTCTAATTAGCGACGATTTTTGAAAAACCGTCGCAATATGATAGCTACGACAACGGTTTGAATCGTTGTTGTTGAATGCTCTTTCAACAACACTGTCAGTTACAACAGTTTTAAATGACCTACAATAACGGATAAAATCCGTTGTTTTTTAGCGTTTTTGTTGTAGTGTATGATTATTTTTATAAACTTAACAAGGCTTTATACGATTTGAAACAGGCTCCAAGAGCTTGGTGTGACACACTATCTAAGTTTCTTATTGAACATGATT
The DNA here is from genome assembly GCF_012295235.1 of Primulina huaijiensis. NCBI lineage: Eukaryota > Viridiplantae > Streptophyta > Magnoliopsida > Lamiales > Gesneriaceae > Primulina > Primulina huaijiensis. The sequence goes on along the minus strand of NC_133323.1, from coordinate 7,797,143 downwards.
TTATTATAGGCACTGCTGATAAGAATTTATTTAAGTTCGCTAAAGGATATCATACTTTATAGGTATAAATTTATGTTGATGACATTATTTTTGGGTCAACTAACTCCAAACTATGTGAAAAGTACTCTAAACTGATGCATGACAAATTTGAGATGAGTATGACGGGTGAACTGACATTCTTTCTTGGTCTAAAAATGAAACAATTGGCTAATGGAATTTACATCAGTCAAACTAAATATACAAAGGAACTACTCAAGAAATTTGGCTTGCAAACATGTTCCGCAGCAGCAACTCTGATGAGCTCATCAGTTAAATTGGACAAAGATGAATGAGAATTACTAGTTGAGATAACCATGTATCAAGGCTTAATAGGTTCTTTATTGTACATAACTGTCAGTAGACCTGATGTTATGTGTGGTCAGTTTCAATCTGATCCCAAGGAATCTCATTATTTAGCTACCAATAGAATTCTTAAATATTTTAAAAGAACACAAAATGTGGTCCTATGGTATGCTAAAGACTATTCTTTCATTTAGTTGGCTATTCAGATGTAGATTATGCAGCGTACAAACTTAATAGAAAAAGTACTAGTGGATCGTATTAGTTTCTAGGTGATAGACTGATATCTTGGTTTAACAGGAAGCATAATTCTATTGTAACATCCACAACTGAAGCAGAGTACTTAGCTTCTAGAAGTTGTTGTGCCCAACTGCTCTGGATTCAACAACAATTGAGAGATTATGAGGTCATTGCACGAGAGTCACCAATCTTTTGTGACAATACAAGCACCATAGCAATCATCTACAATCTACAGTTTATGACCAAACACATTGATGTCAGATATCACTTAACCGGAGATCATACATTGAAGAAAGACAAATGGCTAATGATCAACAAGCAACATATATTTTCACCAAGCCATTACCAGAGACTAAGTTTTTTTAATTTAGAAATATTTTAGGGCTTATTGATTTATCTTAATGCTTAATTTAGGGAGAATATTGACTATTAAGAAGGTCAACTGATTGAGCTCAACTGGCTGTCATTTTAGTTCCCTAAACTGATCTTTTGTGCTTTTGGACACTTATCATTTAGTAGATTGATTCTTAACTCAGATCAGTTGAATGATCAGTCTACTTCAAATCAGTTTACCAATTTTTCAAAAATATTATTATTCCAATGATTTTTCTTACCAATTTTCAATCGTAATCAATATTTTCTTAAATCTTCTTCGATTTCATTCTCGAAATGGCATCACCTTCAGCAGCTTACGTTTTGAACGCTCATGCTGTAGACTTTGACTCTTTCTATGCCATGGAACATGAATCCATCTCTAGAGTATTCCGACTGTTGGCGTCATCTGGACTCGGGAATTTTCTTTCGTCATCTTCCTTGGACATCTTCGTGACTGAGTTTTAGTTTGTCTATGAGAAAAGTATAGTCAATGAAGAAGGAAAGACTGTGATGCACATCAATGAGCATTCTCTACTGATCGACAAAGGTTTCTTTTCTTCTCTGTCTCTATTACCGTCTGAGGGTATTACAAGCTTTGTTGGCATATCTCTAACTGACATGGAGTAGATGTAACTAAATTTTTCTGCTTCTGGCAAAGCTGTTAAAAAATGGTAAGAAAGAACTCAAGTTAGAGTATCAATTGTATGCGGGTGTTGTGTCCAAGGGTTTGATTGCTAAGGCGGGTTCTTTTGTTGTCCTAACTATCGAGAAATTTCAAGTAATGACGACCATAGTAAAGAGGATAAAGATCAACCTTTCATCTATTTTATTCAATATTTTGAAGAATATGGTGTTGCATACCAATCAATCTTTTGGCTTCGCAATTTAGTTGAGAAAACTATTTGAGGACTCTAACATTCCTCTGAATGAATTAATAATTCTACACCAACCCAAGATGCTAAACGTACAGAGCATCATGGCTCTGAGGCCCAAGAATATTTCACCCGGCGAGACTGCTAGAGCTTAAGAAGGAAATTGGGGAGAATTTAGCTCAGGCTAATGAGTCTAAGGCTGTGAAGAGAAAAATAATTTTAGATCCAAAGCCCAAGACTAAGAGGAAATTTATCACTTGTGAGAGTGACTCTGAGACAACACCTCCACCACAGGTCAAGAAATCTATGACCACCAAAACAAAACCAATCTCAACATTGAGCAAGCTAGCACCGTTGTCTGTTGAGAAGAAAGAAAAGATGAAGACTGAAGTAAAGAAAACTAATAAGTAAAGAAGAACTATGATCTGACCTACCCAACTGCTCACGATGACAGAGAAACATTTACTCAGTTGGATGTGGATTTAAGCTCTTTACAAATGAAAGTCAAATTTTGGGAGATGGACCAACTGTTATTCATACATGTTGACTCCAAAAGCAAGAAAAATTCCAAGAACTCTACCAAAGAACAAAAAGTTGAGGAAAGGTTCTTCAGTTCGGGTCCAACATGAGTCGAGCCAAGCTAGACCATCATCCAATTCGGCTGAGCCAGCATTTGACTCGATTGAATCTGCAATCACTCTAGCACCAAAAGTTCAATATACAACTAAACCAGTTGAGGACGTGTCTCTACTCAATGTTAATGAGATCCTGAAGTCCGTAACTAAGAATATTAAAGAGGTTCTTGAAGAAAAAGTTAAGAGAACTGATGCAACAGTGATGGAAGTTGAAGAACTAGTTTTGGAATTTTCAGTTCAAAATCAAGAGGAACATATGATTGTTGAAACTAAAGTGGAGTTTGTGTGCAGAATTGTTTCTTTAGTACCACTATCAGTTCCAACACCAATTCACTCAGTTGAAGTTCCAATTGCTACAATCACAATCCTTGAATCATTCTTTATTTCTAAATTAGTGAGAGACCAGCTTGCTCCGAACCAATCAGTGGTTGAAAAGTGAGTTGGAGTGGCAAGTCAAACTGAAGTTGTTGAGACAATTGAGCAAAATGTCACGCTATCAGTTGAACCATTTGCAACTATTTTAGATGAGAAAGTTGATATTATAGGACCAAGCCATCAGTTGCATTTTCCCTGACCAAAAACTCACATGATTGTTGATTCACTTGAGTTGGAGCATGGATAAGAATTTTCTATGGATAATATTCTTTAAAATTTAACTTGAATCAATGTTTTTCTTACACAAGTCAAGACAGAGAATGACTTCAATTGACGTTGAGAATCTGAAAGATAAACTGTTCAAAGACCTCTCACATCTATCTAAAGATGTCAACACATTTTTTTATCAAGCTGGAGTCCATGATAAAGAATTGTGCTTCAACATCACAACTATTTAGTTTACATGATGTTCTTAAACAAAAGATGGATCTAGTGCATGACAGCTAAAATTCGAAGATAGATTCAGTTAACACTCAGCTCTCTGCAAAGTTCGACTCTGCACAAATGACTTCAGCAGTACATATCCTGCAAAGATATTTGACTGCTCCTGGTGTTGACAAAAAAAGTAAAGTGACCTCAAGGACAAGACTGATAAATTTAAAGATGAATCTGTTTCAAAAAAGTCAGACAAAAAAGGAGGAAGTCATAGAAAAAGATTGAAGATAATTGTATTTGTTTCTATCAGTTTACATGAGTTTTTATCAGTTTATCCGAATTTTATATGAATACAAATTTCGCCTAAAACAATTGGATTTATTTTTTTATTTTTGTCAAACGCCAAAAAAAGAGAAATTGTTGGAATATTTATGTTTTGGTATTAACAAATGATTTAAGACAAAATTGATCTTAGCTAAACTGGACTAGTGAAGCAAAACTGACTCAGAGCAAAACTAATTGCTATCAAAGCATTTTTATTAAGCTATCAGTTTAGATATCATCATTCATTCTCAAGGACATCAGTTTACAGCGGAGAGCTAAACTGATTATGAGATAAGTTTTTCCGTACCTTGCTGACACATCCAAATTCAACTGCACTACATCTTGTACGGATGTCAGAGAATGATGACTTGGACAAAAGACGCAACAACATATCTTTTTTTTTTTTTAAGTTTGTGACAGTTTCAATTTAAAGTCTATAAATAGAGATGAATATCGGTTGAGCAGGGGGCATCAAGTTACAAGAACAACGGATATACACTTACAACACTATTTGTTTCAAGCTTACAAGTTCGATCATAACTGATCATACACTCAAGCACATTTTACAAAGTATTGTATCTGATCATTAAAGATCATTAAATGCTAGAAATTCTTTGTAATTCATTGTATTTGAGAATAGTTTGTACCATATTTCTTCGTTCAGTTGAGTAGACTATGAATTTTAGTTTTGACAGTGTTAAGTCTAAACTGAAGTGATTCTTTTGAAAATTACTTGTAAAGTTCAAAGTCTTTTAGTGGAGCCTTCCTATAAAAACGAAAGGGTGATGTAGAAGTTAAGAAATTTGTTATGAGTGTTTATCCAACTTTCTTACCAAACACTTGTATCGATCCTATATATATGTGTGTGTGTATTACCAATTTCTTGACATGCTGATGTCCATGATTCCTCCGGATGACTCACACACACGTGCGCGCGCACACGCACACACACACATATACACCAAATGGTATTTGAGCTTATCCCAATTTTTAATATGATTACGAGTCATATAATGCATAGGACTATTGACACATTACTTGGGCCTATAATAGATCAATCGCACAATTCAATATCTCTTGGGCTTAGAGATTCGTGTTCCGAATATTCCTTAGGCTTTTGGTCGAAATTCAAAATTCCATTAGATCCATAGAACTCGACCGATTTCATGGCAAAACCGGTTTATTATTTGGAATGTACGGGCCGGATTTATTGGCAGGTGGGCTTTGTACCGCATCTGTGTGACCAGGCCAGACTCGATAACTTGACGCAAGACTTGAAAAAACATTAGATTTGTCTTTGTATAAGGTCTCTAATTTTGTACATTCCAAAAATTAAAAATATTTATTTATTTATTTATTATATCCATTAATAATTATTAGTTTTAGCTTTCATATTAAAATAATAATAATGATGAATGTCAAAAATAAACCGAGCTAACTTGAAACCGGCACGATCCCATTTGCCATCCGGTTACATGGAAAACGGGGTGAGACCGAATTAATCAATTAATTTAGTACATTATTTTTGCGATTCGCATTCAATTATCATCATCGGGCTATCGATTTTTCTCGGCATATATCGCGAAAAACATAAATTGCGGGAAAAATGTGAGACAAGGCATTAGAGAAGGGTGTTAAAAAGTACATCCCATTTCATTAATAGTAATATTACATTTACTTTTTTCTTTGAATACAAACCCAACCATTAAAGAGAGAGGCATCCCTTTATTGCAAGAAAATAATAGCTATGCCACTTCTTAACAAGAAAGCTAGTAGTTTATGACACATAAATGCACTAAAATTCTTCCATAAAATTTTAAAAGCGACACCAAATATTGTGTTATATTAAATTTAAATTATATTAAAAGCCTGAAAAATAAAAATAGTTAAATAAATTATATAAAAAGCCTCGAGAATTAGGAGAGCATCCCATATTTTGAGTGCCCTCCCATCAAATTCAAAAGACCAAGGACCATCTAAAACTTGACCCCTTCATCTTGACACACTAGAGGCCAACTTGCACCCCAATCATGGTCACTCTACTAATACTTTTGTGACCAATATGCACTAGTAAAAAAATATATGTAACAACAAAAAATTACATTATTTTTAAAATTTAACCAGCTTCGAGACTACTCATTCACTCGAACTGAGCTCCGGAGTAGGTCTGTCCGAAAGACCAACCGACCGAGGCGATGTTGTTTGAGATGATAGTACGGCCATCGCTCGTGGTGACTTTGAACGAAAGACTCTGACCATCGAGGTTCGAGTTGCTTTGCCAGTTTTGGCCCCAATTTCTTGACATGGCTTGCCAATTGGTCCTTGATCCCTTGATGGACACCGAGTGCACATCACCGACCCCACCAACGTTGGTTATGAGTACTAAGTTGAAGTAGGAGTGGCCATTGATGGTAAATCTTATGCCTCCCCTTCTTCTGCAAGCCACCCTACAAAAATTGAATAAAATAACAGTAAATATAAGGACAAATTATTAAATTTGATTTAATAAATATAGAGAATCAAATTTAATGTAGGATTTTAAATATTTTGGACTTTTGAGTGGAACCCATCACGTTCTTGGGTAAAGAATGTTTGAAAGTTGTGTTTTTTTTTTTCCCATAATTTTTTCAGTTAGTTCCAAATACTAGTGAATTATAAAAAATTTCCCCCATTTTCTTTTTTTAATTCAAAGACCATACCAAAATTAAGAGTAAAGTAATATTCAAAAGTGGCTGAAAAAATTTTCCAAAAAACACGAAGCTAAAAATCGGATTATTTTATGGAGCACTGAAGCATTTTCAAATGTTAGCTCTTGGATCATCAACATACGCAAACACTCATATGAGACAGTGTCACAGGTCAATTTTGTGAGAAAAATATTCTATTGAGGTTACCTATGAAAAAATATCATTTTTTATGCCAAAAATATCATTTTTTATGATAAATATGGACATGGTTGATTTGTATCACAAATAAAAATCCGTGATACCGTCTCACAAGAGACCTACTCATCAATATATATGTCAACTTCCATAAAAATGTGAGGAACTCAATGATCTAATGACATTATAATATAAGGAGAAGCACTAGTGTTGAGTTATCCTAACAATATGAATTAAAATTAAATTGATAATAAGTATTTTAATATTTTCGAATTATATGTATTTGAAATTCATCCCATCATTTTTAACTAATGTAGAAATCACACAATAGATTTCAAAATTTTATTCATCGAATAAAAAGCTTCTGCTTCAGTCGAGGTAGTAATCAAAATAATATTTAAAATATAATGAGCACAAAAATTAACCCAAAGAAAAAATACCTTCTGTAAGCAACAGGCACAATTCCGGCTCTGTACTGCGCAATGTGCTGGAAAACAGGCTGAGAAAGATCGAAATGACGGAGGGGCGGGTTGCACCAACCGCCGGCGTTGCTCGGCAAGGCATTGTTCGGCGGGCAGAAGTTTGTAGCCGTGACCACAATGGACCCAGGCAAGCACCATTGTCTCTCATTCACGCACCTGATCTCGTAGCACGATCCACAGCTCAGCCCATTGTTGAAGAGGGCGGTGCTCAGTGCCGCCGTGTTCGTGCCATACCCCTGGCTGTACAGGTTCCCATACCCACAAGCACCACCTGGTCGAAGAAATTCACATATGGGTTTTCGTTATTCAATTATTCAAACGCTTCTCGATGTTTCAATACACTTTATCCTACAGCTTACCCATTGTTCCAGAGGCGTCGCTTCCGCCGTAGAAGGTGGCGTGAGCATCACTCCAGCCACCGTCATAGCCATGAACGAGGGACACCATTGAAAGCAAACCAAGACAGAGGAATCCGAGAAAAGCCATTGTTTTACCTGCAGAATATTAATAAAAATTTCAAAATTTCAGCGCTTAATTAATTTCGAGGAAAGTAACGAAATGGTAGCCTAATGTTGCAATAGTTATGCGTCATCGGATAAACTAGGAAATGCAAGTGAATTACTTGTGAGATACGAGCTTGAAAACAACGGCAGACAAAGAACTCGAGAAGGAGCTGGAGAAAGTTGAACGAGGCAAGGCGGAGTGTCGCGGTATAAATATTAGAGAATGGATGCTTTGGGTTGGAAAGTAACGATTTCTTTAATTTTTTTTTAAAAAAATAAAAATTAAAACGATAATATAAATATATAGTAATATATAATTGGGCCAATGGAAACGCAATATAATAACGTGAATTTTATATAATATTTATATATTCCATGCATATTAAATTTTAAATCTTTATTATGATTTAAACTATTAATCTTTAATCATTAAATAGATTTTAAATTAAATTAATAATGAAATACCAAATAAATTAATAAGCCAAAACCTCTTCTATTTTAAGTTGATTGACGAAATTTCTCGTCCATGAGTTTCCATGGACTACTGGTATTCCATGACTACTGGTATTCTGCGCCAGGCGATTCATGTTTTAATTTTTGTTGTGTTGAGATAATTTTTATGTAAAAATATATATATTATTTTATTAGGATATGATACTTATAGATTAATGAATAAATAAGTTAATTGAGAGATACTTTGAAATTTTAGATAAATTAGTGAAAGAATAAAAAAAATAAAGAAATATATAGAAAATATTAATAAACTCACATCAATAAAGTTAGCAAACAAATATTATGAACAATAAAATTGTACATAAACTTTGATGTTGTACTGACATGTCAAAGTTAGTTAGTATGATGTATGTGTTCAAATTTAATAACACAGTATAGATACGTGAAATGATGAAATTATCTTGAATTATAATTTCATCTTCACCGAAAATATCATTTGGCCACTCATCTCTTGACCTAATGACATCTATTTTATCGTCTCAAAATAGAACACGTCTCGAGTTCGAAACCTATATACCCATCTCACTGAAAATAGAATAAAAACAAAAAAAATTCATTCAGAATACCTACATAATGAAAGTAAACACAAATTTTTCTCCTCTTTGTAATGTCAATTTTTGTGTTTGTCAAAATCCGATGGCAGTGTTGTATTTTTCAATGTTTAGCGATCTATGTTTTTTTTATTAGAAGTGCTAATGTGACAAATACACTAATAATCAAGTCGAACTCGGTTCAGCTTGATCAACTTGCAAAAAATATAAAAAAAATGATAGATTAAAATTGAAATTTAATAATGCAAAGTGTTTTCAGATATACATGACCTAAATGATAATTTTTTGTATATTTAATTCAAAAAATGTGTACTCAATGTTATAAAATTATTGAATATTTCATTTCCCATATTCTTAATTTAATTAAAAATGTTTTAGACATAAAAAAAAAATCAGAGATGAAATTTAGCAATTATTTTTAACTATAGTTATCGAGTTAAATTCGGATCTTTTTGAGTAAGCATGTTTAATAGAAGTTGTGCTCTTGCATGCTGAAATATAGTGATTCCATTAAATACAACAAAATTATGTGCAGAAGGCAGCCTAGGTTCTGTTTTGTAACCATTTATACATATACATATACATATACATATACATATATATATATATATATATTAATAAATGATTGCATTTACTGATAATAAATAGGAAAGAAAAAAAGGAATAAGGATATTATATAATTTAGGAAATGTCAGAGTCTTCAACAATAATTTATGATTATTATTACACTGTCAATAAATAAATAAATACTGACAAATAATAAATACATGATTATTGTTTTTCCACCAACCTTTTTCAAATAATTATTATCATATTAAAAAAAATTATTTCATATTCTCAAAGGAAAAGAAACGAGTCAGGCAAGACGGACTATACGACACGTTAACATTTCACTTATTTAATTAAGTTCTATAAAAAAAAAAAAAACACACACACACAAACTCACAATAATTTGAAGCACGTGGATGAGAAACTACAAACGTACAAAATCATGTCCTTTCATCATCTTATCACACGAGGGAAACCAGGCCTAAAATTATGTATTAAATGGTTCTTGTTTCTTGCGAATTCTTGGATGAAATCGACCCCCAAAAGATGATATACCATATCGTATAAACAAAAATGCATATCATATATTGTATCGAAAATTAAGAAATCGAACTTTTTCACGCTCTCATGTTCAATTTCAGAGGCCAACCTACGCTTTTTTATTCACGAGGAGGCTTCCCGGACTCGTAACATACATTACAAAAATTTATCGATATTGTACCGAAAATTTCTTTATACCATATAATTAGCACAACAAATATACTGAAACTGCGATATACCGATATTTTGTTATAGTATCGGCATATGCCGTTTTATACTGAAAAATACAATATATTTTTTTTTAGAAAAAAATCAACTTTATTATTTAAAGATATTATATATTTTTTAATTTATATATATATTATTTCGATATATACAGAAAATTTCGAATTTCATACTGTCAACGTACTGAATATTTCGATATAGATACCATATCGTATCGAAAATTTCAATAAATCCATTATTTTCAGGACGATAACCTCATTATACCGAAAATTAGGTATTTTTCTTCATCCCTAACCACATTGTCAAGGAAATTAAAATATTAAGGCCATGTTTGTCTTGTCCCTTAACAAGGACAAAATTCTGTGAGATGAAAAAAAAAAAAAAA
>NC_133323.1:7689016-7786858 GCF_012295235.1 Primulina huaijiensis | reverse complement strand
TAGTATAGTATTATAATTTTTAAACCTTTCGATTTCATTTCATTTCTTTCTTTTTACGAAAGATGTTTAAAACCCGTTTTGCCATCGAAGAAACTAGCATGGATACTCATGCTCTCATGCTGTTTGGCATCCCAAGATGGAAATGGGGATGACTACACTGAAGTTGCATGTAGTGTATGTTGGAAATTTTAATAAAAATTTAAAGGTTGAATAAAAAATTGTGTCTCATGAATGTGGGAGTGTCTTTTGGCTCTTCACATTCTTGAGTTAATTGAATAGTTTTGACTCTTCATATTCTTGAGTTAATGAGAAGATTAATTGAGTTAATTAATTTTGCATGACTCTTGGTGTGCATTTTGGGGCTTATAAATAGTGGGGTTCATTTCCTCATTTCAAGTACATGAAAATTCTTTCTCTTTAAAGCATTCTCTTGCTTTTCATATTGTTAGCTTTTCATTTGGACTCGGTTAAATCTCGATGATAAAGTAAAGGTACGTTTTCAGTTCGTCGTAGTAGTGTCTCGTGCTCAGTCACTGCTGATTGTTCCGTTGTATCCTGAGAAACAGACGTCCAAGATGATCCTCGAAGCACATACAGGAGGGGACGAATCTGTTTTAAGGAAACTGTACATGCTACAGGCTTCGGTTTGGTTTTACTTTCTTTTACACGATAGTCATACTGTAAACATCACATTTGTTTCGGTTATTGCTTTTTCTCTACAAGTTCGTTTCTACGCTATTGTTGTTAGCAATTTTTCTAACAAACTTAAAACAGATTACTCATTACGTGGTTTGTTTCAGATATGGCTACTGAAACCAGCGTGCAAAATGAAACTGGTTATGTTGTCCTTACTGTGGCTCAAGTTGTACCTCATGTTACCCCACGTGCTGCTGCGGTTGCTGTCCCAGCCAGTCACGGTGAAAATCCTGAAAAGTTCACTGGTGTGGACTTCAAAAGGTGGCAGCAGAAGATGCTGTTCTACTTGACCATGCTGAACCTGGCCAGATTCTTGTCTGAGGATGCTCCTAAACTCACAGAGGGTGAGGGGGATGTTGAATCTGTTAGTGCGATGGAGGCATGGAATCACTCTGATTTCTTATGCCGAAACTATGTACTAAACGGATTGGCCGATTCGCTCAACAACGTGTTTTGCGAAAAGAAAACGGCTAAAGAGCTGTGGGAATCCCTTGACAGAAAGTACAAAACCGAGGATGCCGGGGGCAAGAAATTTCTTGTTGGTCACTTTCTGGACTTTAAAATGGTGGATTCAAAGCCCCGTTATCAGCCAAGTTCAAGAACTCCAAGTGATTCTTCACGAGATTAACGGTGAGGGGATGACTTTGAGCGAATCATTCCAAGTGGCTGCTATTTTTGAGAAGCTACCACCAGCTTGGAAGGACTTCAAAAATTATTTGAAGCACAAGCGCAAAGAGATGAATGTTGAAGAGCTCATTGTTGGACTTCGCATCGAGGAAGACAACAAGAGTTCGGAAAGACGATTGTTTTCTCCTACTGCTGCTAAAGCAAATGTTGTCGAGCATGGTCAAAGCTCGAAAAAAAGTACCTTTTCCTCCTCCAAAAGGTTGAACCTGGGACCCAAAGGAGGCATTTCGAAGAAAAAGTTTTCTGGGAAATGCTACAACTGTGATGGTATGGGTCACAAGGCCTCGGAATGTAAGAAGCCGAAGAGAAACCGAGAGGCGAATGTGGTAGAGAGCATCTCTCAGGAGGTTTCGAACATGAATCTCTTTGGTGTAATATCAGAAGTTAATCTGGTGGGTTCTAACCCAAGGGAGTGGTGGATCGACATTGGTGTCACTCGCCATGTTTGCTCTGACAAGGAGATGTTTGCTACTCTTGATGAATCTATGAATGGGGAAAAGCTATTCATGGGAAATTCCGCCACTTCTGAAATCAAGGGTCAAGGAAAAGTTGTCCTAGAGATGACATCTGGAAAAGAACTGACGTTGAACAGTGTGTTGTATGTACTGACATCCGCAAGAACTTGGTGTCCGGGTCGCTTCTTAATAAGCATGGTTTCCGCATTGTGTTCGAGTCAGATAAGGTGGTTTTGTCAAAGAGTGGAATGTTTGTTGGCAAAGGTTATGTTTGTAATGGTTTGTTCAAACTAAATGTAATGGCTATTAAGTCCGTAATGAATGAAGTTAATACTTTTGCTTACTTGCTTGAGTCTTCTTGTTTATGGCATGGTAGACTTGGACACGTTAATTATGATACAATTCGTAGATTAATTAACATGAAAAGCATTCATGCATTCCAAATTGATAAACAACACAAATGTGAAACTTGTGTTGAGGAAAAACTAACGAGATCATCTTTTCGAACTATTGAAAGAAATAGTGAACCACTTGATCTAATTCACTGTGATATATGTGATTTAAAAGGTGTACAAACTCGTGGTGGAAATAAATACTTCATTACTTTTTTTGATGATAGCATAAAATTTTGTTATGTTTATCTCCTCAAAAGTAAGGATGAAGCTATTGAAAAATTTGTCCAATATAAGAGTGAAGTTGAAAATCAACTTAGCAAGAAATTTAAGGTGCTAAGAAGTGATCGTGGAGGTGAATATGAATCACCATTTTCTGAGTTTTCTGCTCAACACGGTATCAAACACGAAAGAACTGCACCTTATTCTCCTCAGCAAAATGGTATTGCAGAGAAAAAGAATCGTATCTTAAAAGAAATGATGAATGCGTTGTTATTAAGTTCTGGTTTACCACAAAACATGTGGGGGAAGCTGTTCTAACAGCAAATTACCTTTTAAATAAGGTGCCTCGAAAGAAGCAAGATAAAAGTCCATATGAGTTATGGAAAGGTAGATGTCCTTCCTACCAATACTTGCGAGTGTGGGGCTGTTTTGCCAAAGTAGCAGTACCCACTCCAAAGAAAGTAAAGATAGGACCAAAAACTGTTGATTGCATTTTCATTGGGTGTGCTCAAAACAGTAGCACATATCGTTTTCTTGTACATGAATCTCAAATACCGGATATTCACAAGAATACGATAATGGAATCAAGAAATGCTTCGTTCTTTGAACACATGTTTCCATACAAATCTAAGGAAGAGCCAAGTTCATCCAAAAGATTATATGGGACAATTGATGAAGAACAAAAGCTTGATCATGACATTGAACCTAGACGTAGCAAGAGAGCTAGGACTGAGAAATCCTTTGGTCCGGATTTCATCACTTTCATGATAGAAAGTGAACCTCAAAGCTTCAAGGAAGCAATGAGTTCATCTGAGGGACCTCTATGGAAAGAGGCTATCAATTCTGAAATGGAATCCATTTTACAAAACCATATGTGGGAGTTAGTAAATCTTCCTCCAAGAAGCAAACCACTAGGCTGTAAATGGGTTTTCAAAAGGAAAATGAAATCAGATGGAACCATAGATAAGTATAAAACTAGATTGGTAATTAAAAGTTATCATCAACGTTAAGGGCTTGATTACTTTGACACATATTCTCCTGTATCGAGAATAACCTCTATTCGTGTGATACTTGCGATTGCCGCCTTACGGAATCTTGAAGTACACCAAATGGACGTAAAAACAGCTTTTCTAAATGGAGATTTAGAAGAGGAAATTTATATGGAACAACCTGAAGGATTTTCTGCGACTGGGCAAGAAAATAAGGTTTGTAAACTGGTGAAGTCTCTGTATGGCTTAAAACAAGCACCAAAACAATGGCACGAAAAATTTGATAAAGCCATGATAGAAAGTGGATTTAAATTCAGTGAATGTGACAAATGTGTATACATAAAGAGCACTAAAATTGGATATGTCATTTTATGTCTTTACGTAGATGACATACTTATCATTGGTAGTAATGATAAGATGATCAAATCCACCAAGAAGTTATTGAACTCAAGATTTGACATGAAAGATTTGGGCTTAGCCGATTTAATCCTTGGAATTAAAATCCATAGAACATCAGAAGAACTAGTTCTAAGCCAGTCACATTATGTTGACAAAATACTTGAGAAATTCAATAATGATGACTCTGCATTGGCTAGAACCCCGATAGATACCAGTCAGCATCTATCAAAGAATCGAGGTGAGGGTATGTCTCAATTAGAATACTCTCGAGTCATTGGAAGTCTGATGTACTTAATGAGTTATACAAGACCAGACATAGCCTATGCAGTAGGAAAATTAAGTAGATTCACGAATAATCCAGGTGTTGAACACTGGAAAGCAATTACCAGATTGCTAAGATACTTAAAGTACACTCGGGATCATGGGATGCACTATACCAGATATCCTGCTTTTATTGAAGGATAGAGTGATGCAAATTGGATATCTGATATGAAAGACTCAAAATCTACAAGTGGATTTGTATTCACTTTAGGAGGTGCAGAAATTGCGTGGAAATCTTCTAAACAAACTGTAATAGCCAGAGCCACGATGGAATCTGAGTTTATAGCTCTTGACAAGTGTGCTGAAGAGGCTGAATAGTTGCGTCACTTCTTAGAAGATGTTCCAAGATGGGAAAAACCAGTGCCGACAATATGTATACATTGTGATAGCCAATCTGCAATTGGAAAGGCACAAAATAAAATGTATAATGGTAAGTCTAGGTATATACGTCGTAGACATAATACCATTAGACAACTACTCTCAACTGGAGTTATCTCTGTTGACTATGTAAAGTCAAAGGATAATATAGCGGATCCGCTGACCAAGGGGTTAAATAGAGAGTTAGTTGCGAAATCGTCAAAGGGAATGGGGCTCAAGCCTATAGAATAAATTGGTGCGAAGGAAAACCCAACCTATGCTGACTGGAGATCCCAAGAACTATGTTCAATGGGACAACCTAATCGCACTAATTTGGAGAATCACTGTGGGGGTTATCCCTAGTCCATTCCTATTATAAAACAGTGAATATTGAAGATAAGCTTACGGCTTTTAATGATTCTGATAAGAAGTAATATAGAATCACCTATGTGAGAGAGAAGTGGGGCCGCTTCGAAGGAATTGCAGGGCTCAATTCTAGACCCTCTCGCAGAACCAGGCGTGTGTTTATGGCCAAAACGAACACGATCATGAGAACTGAATAATATCAGAGAGAGTCTTGTGTGAAGTATATCTTAATTTACATAAATGACAGAACAGTTCAAGGACAACATGTCTACTTGTCAGCTAGTAAAGAAAATATATTTCATAAGGTAAGGTTCAAAGGGTAACACCTACCTATCCTATGCAGGATTCAACTGTAGAACTTTGTCATCAAGATTTGTATCAATTTTCATTCATGTGGGGGATTGTTGGAAATTTAAAATAAATTAAAAGAATGAATAAAAATTATGTCTCATGAATGTGGGAGTGTCTTTTGGCTCTCCACATTCTTGAGTTAATTGAAGAGTTTTGACTCTTCATATTCTTGAGTTAATGAGAAGATTAATTGAGTTAATTAATCTTGCATGACTCTTGTTGTGCATTTTGGGGCTTATAAATAGTGGGGTTCATTTTCTCATTTCAAGTACATGAAAATCTTTTCTCTTTCAAGCATTCTCTTGCATTTCATATTGTTAGCTTTTCATTTGGACTCCGTTAAATCTCGGTGATAAAGTAAAGGTACGTTTTCAGTTCGCCGTGGTAGTGTCTCGTGCTAAGTCACTGCTGGTTGTTCCGTTGTATCTTGGGAAATAGACGTCTAAGACGATCCTCGAAGCACATACAGGATGGGACGAATCTGTTTTAAGGAAACTGTATGTGCTACATGCCTCGGTTTGGTTTTACTTTCTTTTACACGGTAGTCATACTGTAAACATCACACTTATTTCGGTTATTGCTTTATCTCTACAAGTTCGTTTCTACGCTATTGTTGTTGGCAATTTTTCTAACATTATTTATATAATTTATTATATTAAATTGGCCCTCAAATTTTTGTTTAAATCATTTTTAAAATTTTGAGTCATAGGACGAGTTTCAAATTTCGATGCATGATCATCTTCATTTAAGATAAAAATTAAAAATAAAGATTTTTCAAAAGTATTTCTACTTTGTCAAAAATTATAAATAAGTAATTTTATATTTGAGCATGATAGACAAAATTTATTGTAACATCGAATATTTGTCGGTTTGTTAAAAATATAATTAGTGGTAAAAATATAATTTAAATCTTTAAATTGTACAGTAACTAAAACGTTATACAATTGCTGCCACCAACATTTATAATTATTTTTGTTAATCTGTATTATTTATGTAACTCTACGGCACGATTAAATTTTTATGGTAATTAATTTTTTTGAATGAATTCGAAATCATCTTGAAAATATATTAAAAATCGAAGTTCGAGCCACTCGATGGAGAAACAAAATACCGTTAATCTACATGACGCAAACTGAATTTATTTGCATGTATTATACGCAGTACCCCTTCTATTATTTCAATAAATTTATTTAACACAAAAACTTTAGTGAGACTGTGTTACAAATCAATTATGATATATATATCTAATCCGACTCAAATAAGGCAGAAATATTATTTTTTTATGTTATAAATATTCGTTTTCAATTTCAGTTTGGATCGTTCGAACCACATTCATTCGTATACGCCAGGAGTCCATTGATGAAAAGGGGTCGGAGAAAGGTTGAACCCAATTCTTACAGTGATGAATATGAGCGCAACTGAAATTCCTGGAGAGTTATACATTTGTGTATTGATGAGACAATTCACTATTTCTTGAAGCTCGATCTCTCTCTCAGATAACTCATATAGCCAAGAGAAACCATGAACCAGAATAGAAGAGCTTGGTACCTTATATTCTTCTTAATTAGAAAAGAAACATCCTTAATAAATCCGTAAAATCGTCTCAGTAGATACTTACTATTTATTTAAACGACTAACAAATAACATGCCGTTGATTATATTTAATGTCGTCAATTTTTTATTTATAGCAAAAAAATCACATTTTTTTAGGGTGAAAGTTTAATAGTCAGACATTTTACATAATATGCAAAAAGTTTAAACATGCAGTAAGGATTCGTCAAATCCCTCGCCAACGTTATTAAAGATTTTAAGAAATATTTTAAAATTGTTAAAATTCAGGTTTTTCATTATTTGTAAAGTTGTATTGATGTTCTACTCACTATTTTGTTCTTCAAAATTTTTATCCTACCTACTTTAAGTTGAATGTAGTAAATTGTTCGAAATGGACGTGGTTGTTTCGATCTATTTAGTAAAAATTTACGTCTCTCGTCACGTTGTGTTCTACGTACTTTAAGTCGAATGTACTAAACTGTTCAAAATAGACGTAGTTGTTCTGATCTATTTAGTCAAAAATTATATGTCTCTCGTTGTGTTTGTTGAGTGCATACCACATTCTTAAATGTTGCTCTAAAAATCGAGTTTTTTCATATTTAGAAAGTATTTGCAATCAACTTACAAATGAAGCAATAATTTTTTTTAAACATTAATTTTAGTTATACATTTTGGTACAATAACAAACATTTAATTATATAATTCATATCAGAGTCAAAGTAATATGTTCAACACTTATCGGTTGCAATGTACTGTAATTATTGGGAGAATGATTGTTGGATAATTGTTTATGCTAAAAAGGCGATAAAAACGTGTCAATTGGATTGATGTATATTTTAAAATATAGTTTGAATCGTTACGATCAGTTATAGATTTTGAGATAACAACAAATACTTGATTCTACTTTTTTTACAAAGAACAATTTTGCTTATTTTAGCTCATAGGTCAAATTTTTTCCCCCAAAAATGCAAGTAACCAGTTAAGTCAAATCCCCGTGTGGCGAAAATATATGGTTATTACTTGTAGTTTTAATACCTTATGATATTAAACACATAAGAAATTAATAATCTACGCTTTTTTATATAGTAGTTCTAATATGCTATGAAATTTTTTAAATGACGAAAATACAATTTTAATAATAACAAAGGTAAAATAAATTTAAAAAGAAAAAAGAAACACACCAGAGTTTTATCTGGTCGTTTTACTCGCAGAACACAAACTTTTTTTTTTTAATAAAAAAAAACCCTTGGATAGCATAACTTTTTACAACATGAAACATTTATTAACTTTAGTATCTAAATGCAGAATACCGATAATATTACCATAATCAGAAAATAATAATTACAATTTATATGTTACTATGTTTACAAATTATATATCATCTTCAGGATACCGAACGTATGATGCAGCGTTTTCAGAGTGAGTTTGAATATAAAAGTTTTACTTTACGCTTGGATAAATATTAAAAAAAGGCTGTTTAAATTTTTAAAAAGAATTATAAGTAAAATCCAAAGAGTCATAAATTTCAATTTCTGAAAAAAATTTAAAGTGTTTTTTTTAAAACGGCTTTTGTAATAAAACATCACGTTTATCACTAGACTAAAAGCTATATTTGTTAGTCAAGACGCAATTTTATTTTCTTATGTTAGTGACAACATAGAGTGGACCTAGTTGGATGCTAATGGGTCGGACTGTTAGGCCCATGAGTCCAGGGATGTGCGTGTCTATCTGCTGGTGTTGTCTTATATCTCTTATAGATCAGTCTAATCACCATTTTCCTACAGCTAGTTATGTCCTTAACATAGATATTATTACCCATTAAGATCGAACGTCACTCTTTTATTGCTTACCTGAACAACCAATAAAGCGACACAATGTCAACAGCTTTACACATGAGAACTTCTCAAGATGTCATCCATCCGAGTACTACTTTCACTCTTGCATTCTTAACCCAACATTCCGACAAGAAGTACATAAATATTCTTATAGGGAAAGTTGAAATTCATAACCTCGCTCTGATACCAATTGTTAGGATCAAACGCTTACCAATAGACAAAAAAACTATAATTGTTAAGTTAACGAGCAACTTTATTTTCTTATACTCATGACAATGCAGAGTGCACCTACTTGGGTGCTAATGGCTCAGACTGTTAGGCCTATGAGTTCAGGAAGATACATGTCTATCTATTGGTGTTGTATCATATCTCTTATATATCAGTCTTACCATTTTTCTACCGTCGATTCTGTCCCAAGCAGTGAAATTATTACCATTTAAGATCTGAAATTACTCTTTTATGGTCCACCTATCCAACCAAATCAAGCAGTGCAACGTCAGAAACTTGATGCACAAGAATTTCCTATGAGTCCACCCATCTCATTATACTCTGACTCATATATGATTAACTCAACATTAATCCACGAGCTTCTTTAATCAAACATAACTCAACATTAATCCACGAGCTTCTTTAATCAAACATGCTCCTAGTCTTAATTACAGTCTAAAAATAAGGGTGATTACGGTGCGGCATTCATTTTTTTTTTTGAAAGAAAAATTCAAACCGAATTGCCATATGCGAACGTTAGTATGTTTTTTTTCAAAAAATTCACGGTTTTACACTTAGAATTAGATTTATGATTTTGAGCGATTTCGAGTGGTTTTTGTCATTTTACGGGTTTTTTTTAATGATAAGTAGAATTTAAAATGTTAAACATTTATTCAAATAACTTCAAAAATAATAATAATAGAGTGTCTTTCAAATATAAAATAAAAATCAATTCTACAAAAAAAAAATGATAAAACAATCAAGATTCAAAATCAAATTAATAAATTCTTGTATGTTTGGGCACAACAAAACACCCACAACAAAATGACAATTTCAAAATTTAATACATTGTTGTTTTATTTGACTCTAAATGTTGCAATGTTGCTCATGATTTCTCCATTTAAGACTAATTTGAAGAATATTTAAAATAAGAAGAATTTTGAACGAGAATTGAGAGATAGTGAATGAAGATTTATTTATGTAAGTGTGGTGTTGTTCACATTTTACTAGTATTTCATTCATTCCATGAACATAGTCTTATTTTATGTAATTAATGATTAAAATTAGTAAGTACTAGTATTTGAATAATTATTTAAAATTATTGATATAATATAAATATTTTTTTTAAATTTTAAATATTATTATAAAAAATATTATATAAAAAATGTTTATGTCATCTGAGATAATGTTCAAATGAAGATAACAATATCTTTTTGTTAAATTAACTTCTTTTATCTCGAGTAAGTAGAACTGTTACAAATAAAAAAATAGAAAAAAAATATTATATTATTTTGTTAATCAAAATTTTAAACAATAAATAAATAAATTTCAAAAATGCAAATTTTTTAAAATTTATGAGAAGAGTAGATTTTGAATAAAATTTTAATTATTTTTAGGACATGTTAAAAAATATTTATATTAAAGTTATAATTAAGATAAATAATAATAATAAAAATAATAATTCATAGATAATCAATATATCGAAAATTCAGGACGACACTTTTTTGAAAATTTGGAAGATGTAATATTATATTAATATAAAATAAATAATTTTCTTCTTTAGTTCATTTAATATGATATATAATAATGAGAATTAAATATATAAAACTCACATAAAACTCAAAATCATAAATGAAATTATATGAAATGATATAATCAATACACACGCTTAAATGTAGTTTATATTTTCAAGGGACATCAAATTTAAATTTTAAAAATAAATTGAAAAATATTCATATTTAATCACGCCTATCTGGAGAGAACGAAAATTCTTTTATTGCTTAATATGTAACAAGAATAAAATTATTTATACTTTAACATACCACGTTAGAGTTTATAATTAATATAGGTTTTTATAAATTACAAACACCATAATATCTAATGTGGGATGCAATAATTTTTCTTGCTGGTTATATGGTCGAAATATAACATTTGAGTTGTTATATGAATTAAAATATTTGAGTTGCGCCATTAAAACCAACTATAACTTTCTTGCAAAACGTCAAACGTTTGATCATACAATGGATATGATCATAGTTAATGTCACATGTTATATTCTCATGAATTCGAAAAAAAAAATTCAATCATTTAGAGAAATCATTGTGGTGCATTAACTGTCGTTGTTGAGCAAACGATCAAAATGTGGTGTTTGGACTAAAACAATGGAATCGTATAATTACCACCAATTATAACTTTGGTAAAACGACAAGTATCTCGAGCTTGCAACTCCCATAATAATTAAAGTGCTTGAAATAATAAACGGGCTTCATTATATTGAAAAAAATATAAGATAATAATCCTTTTCATTTCTAATAATAGACAAGCATCAATTTCTTAAATGTGCAGAATTTATCCTTTGTCTGCCAAAATTGTTCGAACAATCACTTTCTATAGCAAAAGGTGCCCATAATAATATTATTTTATTTCTATCTAAAAAAAAAAAAACATATACTAAATTATATTTTGTATAAATTATTTAAAAAGAGAGTAATCATATAATCTTTTGTATAAAGAATGTGATTGGCATTGCACGTGAACCAAGTCCACGCTAATTTGTCTGTAATAATTGATTACAGATATGAGGAGAATAAAATGAGTTGGCAAATTTTGGATAATGTATATGTCTAACTCAATTTGAAATTTTCATATCATGCTTTTAAAAAAAAATCATATTATACTTTCTATTTTTTTTTTTATATTTTCTGCTTTATAAAAAAAATTAAAAAATTTGTTTATTTAGTTCATTTATATTCTCACAATCCATAAAAAATTTTAATTGGATTCAATTTGAAAATTATAGCCATCATCAAATTCTTAGAGATATCAACCTTATAATATATCAAAGTATCAAATATAAGTAGCTTAACAATTGATAATATATCTGATATCTATTTTCAAATTTAGATCGAATTCAAAATTTAATTATGACAAACTTCTTCGACACACGGTACGAAAAGTAGTTTTAGTGCATTCTCGAGCTAACATGTTAGTCTACAAATCATGTTAGACTTTGTATTCAAAATAATATGTATGATAGACTCATTCGAGAAAAAATTGTTGTTTTGGGGAATGGAAAGGGCTGGCTTCAAGGGAAGGTAACCTAAGGCCTCCACTTGACGGTGTCTCTAATTTTTTTTTATTATTACATTTTTTTATTTTTCATTTAAAATCTTAGTGGGTATCTCAATTTTTTTGTTGAAAATTTCAATGAAAGTAAATTTTTTTTGTACTTTTTCTCCTCATTTATTTGCTTAAAAAAATCTTCTTTATTCTTAAAAAATATCTCATTCTTTATTTGTTAAATTGCTCGACTCGGATGAGTTAGGTTTCTCAAATTGAGTTATTTATATATCGTCCCACTTTATATTGAATGTGTTTTTTTCTTGCTTGTTCGTGTGTTGCGGTTGGTGTTTTATTTTTAATTGAATTGATTTGAATTTTGGTCTCCGATATTCTATAATATTGTAATTTGCTTATTTGGTTTTTAGACTGATTTTTACTCGATTCTATCATAATTCTTCATTGCATGTATTAATAACTAAATTATAATTTATATTTGTTTTTGTTATATGTGTTTTGTGACAAAAATAAATTATTTACACTTAATTATTTTGAAGAATGTTATTATGTTTGTAATATACATACATTAATCTCTGACTCGTGAGATCATCAGGTCTAGGGAGTTAATTCATTGAGTTATTTTTTAGTTTATATATGAATTTTTTTATAATTTAATAAATTTACGTAGCATATATATTTGTGATAATTATGTGCATTTAATTATCATATCGTATTGATAGGATCGACTGAGGGTGAAACATTGAGCTACAATAGCTTTTTTTTTGAAATATTAAATACTCATGAATTAAATAGAGTTAGATTTTCAAACCAAGCGGAAGACATTCAAAATAATATTTCGTAGAAACTGATTACATATTTTGGTAAAATATTTAAAAGATATGCAAGTTAAATGTGTAAAAACTTTTTTGGTTGAAGCATTATATCAAACACTTGACATGCAATATTTTGATATTTTAAAAATACATAAAATATTTCAACAATGCATCTCACACTTGGGCTTGCTCTCATTCTACTTAATTTCTAAATGTAGATTGCCCATGCTTTGAATCCCTTTACAAAACTTGTATTTGATATCAAGATGTATATATAGGCTCCAAGAATGATATAAATATTAGGCAGAAGAATATGATCATTTGAGAAGATTTTGTACAGTTTCTGACATTAAAATGGTCATTTCCGTCTTGCTGACTATTTTCCTGAGCCTGACTAATTTTGAGGTCCACTGTTCTGTCAGCTAGACTGATTCATCATCTAGGTTGAGCCTCGTTGATTTCATCATGTGTAGAACCAACAATTTTATCGTGGTTTATCAGTTTCTTAAACTATAATTCAGACTTTGACTAGTGAAAATGATTTGTAGATCATCATCTTAACTTCATAACGCATACTGAATCATTTCATTTTGATAAACGAGCTTATCAGACTAAAAAAATACCGCAAATCCTCATGTCTTACTGATCCTTGCTGATCAGTTAAACTAATGAGTTTTAATGTCATCATTTTGCCTAGAAAACTTACGATTTAGCCCAACTGATATAAAATACGACTTGTTCCAAATTATGTTTTCTATTCATGTGTTTTGAGGATGGTCATTTACATTACCGAGGTGTGAGATATTATTTAAACGTTGCAGCTCGCCAATTTTTCAATTATGGAGACGACCCTGAGAATCAAACTCGTGACAATTGGCCAAACACTTGGCAAATCCACCAACTCAAACACCATAGAGATACATTTCTTTAGATACGTTTGACCAATGATCATGAATTTGATTCCATTTTCCAATATTTTTTCGGGTCAGCCTGTCACGCATGATTTGTCCAGTGTAGTTTATATGGTTATCACGTGTTAACTAGATAAATTTTATTGTGTTTAATTTTGTTAAGGATGTAAAAATATCTTATCTCATGATATATTTGAATAAAATGCGTATCGTTTCTTGTCATATCATGAAATTTGATGTTGATTATCTTGATAGTCATATTTAGGAAACAATATATGTGTTTTTTCAGATAAGATCGATGAATATGTATTGGAAAGATGTATAGGTTAGGTTCGAGTTATAATCTTCCAAACTCTAGATTCGATGATGATGAGATGCATGCAATATTTGTTCAATTTTCTGATGATATTTCGTGCAAATACGGGCTTTCTAATGCCTATATTATGCTATGAAAGTACCAGTTTAGTACATGAGTTATTTTAGAAAAGCTAAATTTTTTATTCTATGTCGTGACAACTGCTACAATAAGGTAATGACAACACCACTTATATCATTATGATTTAGTGAGTTTAAATTGTTAGTTGTTCGCACACATTCAAAGCTTCGGAAAACATTCCTCGAGAGTGAAAGGTGACGATATCATGAGAGAACAATTCATAGAATCAAAGAGAGTTCGACTGAAGCAAAGTTCAAGACAAGCAAAGTGAAATCTACTGATCGTGTTCATTATAAAAGAACGAGTCTTTTAGTTTTAACAAGACTTTGTATGGTCATAACATTTAAGTTTATGGGTTGATCCAGTAGACATAGGTATGTTGGATCAAACTACATTAAAATCCTAGAGTTCTCGTGTTCGCTATTTTCTCACTATTCACGTGCACTATAAGTCACATACAACTGAAAATTGAAAATAACACAAGATACTCATTTTTTCATTTGGCATCTGAGACGGTTTATTATTTCTTTGTATGATGTGATCCTGGGCGTATGCATGTGTGATTTTGCAAGAATGGATTTTGCACGTGAAGGCGGATCAATAATCCGACTACCATTGTTGGACCACACGAACTATGCTTATTGCAAGGCTAGGATGAGAGCTTTCATCAAGTCGATCGATGAAAAGACATGGAAATCTACACCGACAGGTTCGACACCTCCGATGAACAACGATGGGGAAGGAAAAGAAACTCCGAAGCTTGAAGAGAAATAGAGCACTAATGAAGATCGGTTTTTACACTTGGTGAGAAATACTATGATGGAAAATTTGTTCGTAAAACACTGCGTTCACTTCCAAGTCGATTTGATGTAAAAGTGGTACCCTATTACTTCACGTGCGTCTATTTCGGCAATTATCTACATATGACTTCATTTAATATGCGAAGTAAATCAAGAAAATTGTACTAGTGCAATGATGTGGATTCAATGAGGCTTGACTATCTAATGAGATCGTTTCTCGCTTTTGAAATATTCAAGCAGAAATGGATAGATAAAGGGATCTCTTTGAAAGCGGAATCACAAAATCAATAGGGAAGTGTTATGTTTGAAAATGATGATGAATTGGTTGATTCTTTTACTTTACTTACAAAAACTTTCAGTAAAATTTTAGATGAAATGAAAAAGATAGGTAAATCTTTGAACTTTCCAAACACTAACAAGTCATATAATTTTAAACTTTCATGAAAAACAAGGAGAACATGGCTGGAGGTGAACAGTGCGGGGGATGCGAATAATATGGACATATTCAAACGCAATGTGCAAACACCCTCAATAACAAGAACAAGGTGATGAATTCTGTTTGGAGAGAGAAAAAAATTAGAGGTAACTCAGGGAAAAAACGAGGAACATGTTAGCAATCATATTGCTTTGAATGTCTTTACAAATTTTTATGAAAAGGAATTACTTGGAAGACATCTGCCATGAACTTGTTGTACATGATGTTGCAAATGTAGTGGAACAACGTGGAGACAGTTAGATCTCGAGACCGAAATTGACTCAGATGAAGGTGAATACATTGATCTGGAGGAAGATGAAGTCTTTTGGAAACTTATGCAAAAATGTATAGGATGTGCAAGGAAGATAGTCTGTAAAAGGAACTCCGAGTTGGAAGAAAAAGTGAGGCATTTTGAAAATGAGAGAGATACGTAGGAAAAAAGAACATGTGATCGGGAATTAATTGTTGAAAAGAATGAAGATAAGCTGATTAATATTTTAAATAAACTTAATCTTTTGCAAGAACGAGTTAAATTATTTAACTTAGGAACTTCTAACTTAGATCATGTTTTATCTTTGCACATATACAACGAGGATCGAACTGGAATATGATTTGAGCGCAATATGTTAATTTCATGGACAATGTTCGTGAGAGAAATAGAAATAGAGAAATTGTTGCGTTATCGTTTTTCTCGTGTCCAAAACGCAGCGGAAGTTTAAAAATTTATTTCGACATTCAAAATATTATTTTGGACACTCGTATGATTTAAATTAAAAGAACATACATAGGGAGTTTATAATTTACATTTAGTGACTAAATCACTCGGCACCAACTACTCCGGTATTAGCGGATGTAGCTCTTGTTGAATTCTCTACGAACTTTCTTCAAAATATTTTTTCTTCAATCTCCTAATCTGGTTCACAACTGAATTACTTGTTCATCTTCTAACTTGTTCTAGAAAATATAGAAAATATTTTTCACGTTGGAGAGCAAAAATTGAGGGGCGGCTCAAAACCTTGAAATTATTCAAGGTGGCCGAAAATTTGAGAGAGGGGGAGAGGTTATTTTCGAAAATCACATGGTTAGAGGCTAGGGTTATGAGCCTCTCTACCATATCATCAAGCCATGACCTAATTTCCATAAAAATAGATTTAGATTCCTTAATTAAACTTATTGAGCTTTGATAATTAATTAGACTAGTCCAACTAGTTTTATTAATTATATTAAAGTACATTAAGAACTTTAATTATTTAGCATGTTGGACTTGTACCTCTACAAGCTCATTAAACATACTTCTCATTACATTTAATTTAATATTTAATAAACTCAACTTTTAAGTTTAATAATTTAAATTCTCGAATTTTATAAATTCAACTCCTTGAATTTATTCTTTTTAAATTTTAAATATCACAAATTCAACTTCTTGAATTTACTATCTCATAAATTCAAATCCCTGAATTTATTCTCTCGAAATTTATGTATCATGAATTCAACTCCTTGAATTTACTATATCATAATTTTATATAAATTCAACTCCTTGAATTTATTTTCTCAAAATTTAATTATCATAAATTCACATCTTTGAATTTAATATCTCATAATTATATATAAATTCAACTCCTTGAATTCATTTTCTAAACGGGAACAAAATGATCCAATACTTGTGCGACCTTCAATGGTTCAGGAATACAACAAGCCCTGGGTTCACACCTCACTACGAGATCACCCCAAGGGCGCCTTCGGCATCCAGGGGTCACGGACCGACCATAGAACCCTGTTCAATAAGTGGAACGCATTAGCTGTCCGTTTCCAGGTTGGGCAGTAAGGGTCGGAGAAGGGCAATCACTCATTCTTAAAACCAGCGGTCTTAATTCTTAAGACCAAAGAGTCGGGCGGGCTCTTTCTTTGCAAAATTGTGCTCATTCAGGATATTCTCTTTTATTCGGGCTTACCCTAATTTGCCCAATTCCATGCACCAACATTTGATCATAAGAATGTCAGAAATCATTTTCTGATAAAACTCATCAAATCATGGTAAGAGCGTCTAGTAGCATCGCCCTATGATTCCATAGATATCACTGATAGTGCCTGCAAAAACCAATCGATTATGGTTAATGTACAGTACGGTCCCTTCATCTCATATATCCCGATCGAATATGCAACCATTGATTCATCGAGGGTTGCATATTAGTTAGATTCGATAGTTATGTGATACAATCATGAAATATTCATAGTGTCATCGTATGCACAACTAGAGTACTCTTTCCCTAATGTACATCTCACACTCTGGTCAGATATTTCATACACTACTATTTCGTTAGATCACATAAGATATCCACACCCGTAGGTGAGCTGTGAATCTCCGATTACAATGCACTAGCTTCTGCACATTTCGCAATTGCACCCAACCTCGCCACCTTATGACCCTCACGGAGTCGGTAAATGAGTCAAAGCACAATCCTAGTATATAGAGCCTCAGTATTGTCCCGGGTCGTAAGGACTAATCATATATAATCACAACCATGCACGGACTTTTCCTCTCGATGAATGATAACCACTTGGAAAGTTCGAGGGAGGATTGTTCGGTACAATCATCGTATGATTACCCATCTGTATGATTGGACATCTCTACGCTCTTATCATGAAACATGATACACAACATCACATATGTTAGTCTCCAGTTCAAGCGGCCTTTATCCTTATTTTAGGCGGTTGAATTGGCTAGGAACGAATTTAGAATATACAGTGTTTACAAATAAGTTTTAAGATCGAATTACGATTCATTTGTATTAAAGTATAATCAAAGACTGTATCTATGCTGATTACATGAGTATACATATAAAGTAAAATGAAACCATGAAATGTAAATTATATTAAAATAAAGACTGTTAATCACAACAGAGTCGATAAATTCACTAGCCAACCATTGGCTTGTAGGGTATCTACTCTAACAAAAATCACAGTCTCAAAGACGTGGAGTGTTTGTTAGAGAAAGAGGGATGAAGAAATCACAGTCTCAAAGGCATACACTGTTCATGAGAAAAAGAGAGATGGAAAAACCACAATCTGAAAGACGTGTATATAAGTTTACTATATTTGTTCCAATTTTTTTTATTATTGTGAATCTCTTGGACATATTTGAGTATTTAAGAAATTTGAAAAGGAGAAGATTATGCCTTTCATACAAAGAATGTCAAGATCTACATCTAGATTATAGATTGACTTGGGTCAAAATGCTAGCAAGAAAATTTGGGTTACAGAAGCTGTTATAAATTGTTTCATGGCTTGTTCATCTTTGAAAGAATGTTTGGATGAAATTTTATTGACAACAAAATATTGTTCTAAGATATGTTGCAACAGAAATGAAAATTGTTGATATTTTCACGAAAACACTCACTACAAAAAAAAGTGTTTCTAGAAGCGGGTTTTTAGGAGCACTTTTAAAACCGTTCGTGCAAATTGAACAACAAAATCGGTTTTACTTAAAACGTTTCTATTTCCTTACTTTTAGCAATGGTTTCATAACCGCTTTAGTTGCGTCATTTTTAGTACCGATTTGTATCACCCGCTACTATAAATTGCTCCTCTTGATATAGCTACTAGGACCATTCTGGAAACTACTTTAATTGAATATTTTTAACAGCGGTTTCACAAAATCGGTGTTGTGGACCGCTCTTATGGCTCTGTTTTTTTAGAATTGATTTGAAAATTATACCTATTGAATACATTTAGTATTGGCTTTTGGAGGTAATTATTTTCCTGCATATGATTACTTCTTGCACTACCAAAATTTGTAGATTTTTTTATCGGATGATATTATTATGATTATGAGAATTGATGCATTGCTGGAAGTTCCTTGTTCATGTTATGATGTGAAGATTATCAGTTTTAAAATATTCCTCATATATACTGCAGAAGCATGGTGATTAAATTTGTAAACTCAAATAATAGTTAATTTATGTCTCTAAATATGATGGTGTGTTAAATTTTTTTTTTTCCCTGGAATCAAGGAAAATATTTTGAAGAGCTTAAAATTTGACATTGGCAACATGTTTTCAACTTGTTCAGTGTGTTTTCAAGTTCATTTTTCGCCGATAAAGTGGTGAGTTTGGGTAAAAGAAATTTACATGAAAAGAGAAATTAAAATTATAAAATTCACAATTTGGATTAAATGAAAATAATTGACTGATTTTCGAAGACAACCCCTCATCCATCCGAAGTCCACTCTTCTCTTGTTTTGATATATTTTAAACTTTCTTGAGACCGCATTTCGCTCCCTCCTCTCGTTTAGAAATCTCTTCGCCCTCTCTCCAATCACCATTTTTATTCAATCATCAATTTTCAAATCTGTTTTTCCAATGGGAAAATCGTAGGAAAAGGAAGGTGGGATTCAATTACCACCGCCACCACCAAATCATCTCTGTCTTCTATTGATTATTTACAGCTCATATCCTTGGTTTGCCATGTGTATTTAGGAACACATATAATTTTTTGTATAAATATTTCATTTCTTAAACTTTTTTGGTTAACACCTAATTGACATACTCTTTGAAGAGTAAAAAAAGTCTTAATTAACTCCTCTCATCCATGATAAAATATTTGTTTGCTTTTTCTCGTGTCCTTCCGAAATCAATTGCACTAATATTCCAATTAAAAAATTATGCCTACAACTCTCGAGCATTCTAAGTATTAGATCATAAAATATCTTCACGAATATATTTTCATACTATTGATTTATTATATTACATGTTTCTTTTTTATTTTTTTTGTGTACTTTTGGCATGTATAGATTAGATATATGCGAGCTATTGTGGAACATATACGATTTAGGTAGTCAATTTTGTTAAGACATTTTTCATGCTTAGTATTTGAAAATATAATCAAGATTTTATTGTTGTAATTATATCATTCAATACAGGTGAGTCTTGGGCTATTATAACTTTTGCATATTTAATCAAAAATCTTTTTTTTCTATGTTTAGTTTCAAGAAAATGACAGAAAACCAACTCGTATTGAAATATTACATTTGAATCGACAAAGTAAAAAGAAAGGAGGAGCTCTTGTTGATGATGAAGCAATACGAGTGAGGTTATAATTGTTTCAACGCTTTGAATAGCTTCTCAATATTTCTTATTTTATTGACAAAATTTTTTTGTTAGGATTTACTAAATGATGCGGTGCAGCGTCATCTCAAAGACAAGCCCGAGGGAACACAGGTAGCCACATATTGAATATTAATGAATTGATTCTGAAGTACTTATATAAATGCATAATATTAAATTAAATTTTTTTCTAGATGACAGCTATCACGGCAGATATTATGCAGCAATAGACAAAAACTCCACAAAATACACATGAAAGTCGAAGATCCTCATCAATATCAGAGTCGGACAGTGATTAGAAGAAATTTGAAAAACATTTTATTTTATCCATTGAATTTGAAATATTTTGGGTTATTTTATATTAGAAATTGGAGTATTATTGATATTTTATGTGGATTGAAATATTAAATATGAAGTTTTTTATTGTTTATTTGATGAAAATTTATTTATCTATTTTATTGGTTGATGAATTGTTTGCGAAATAATGTATATTTGTTTTAAATAAAATACAATAAAAGAGTAAATTATTGCTAAATTGGATTTATGAGCAATTCCAAATAATTTTATTAAAATGATTTTAAATTATCGGCTCAAACATTGCTTCTATATCTTTTGTTTTACGAACGATTTGAAACAACTTTTAAATTCACTGGTTGAAAACGGTCCTAAATTGTCCAAAGCGGTTTGACACCGGTCTTATATTTCTTGCTCCTATATCGATGCCATATAGGAGTGATTTGCAATCGCTCTTAAAGTTGTGATATGCACGATGTGTATGATCGGTGTCAAATCGCTCTTCAGTTGCTACCATCAATAGCGGTTGCAAAGCACTCTTATATTGATGGCGTGTAGGAACGGTAAATGACCGTTCTTACACCTCATTCTTTTTAGAACGCTTTGAAGCGGCTCCTAAATGCACAGCTACGGGAGCGGTCCAAAACCGTTGTAATATTCACAACATGTACAATTGGTTTCAAACCGCTCTTTAATTGGCAACATCAATAGCGGTTGCAAATCGCTATTATATCTATGGCATGTAGGAGCGGTGTAAGACTGTTCTTACACTTCACGCCTTTTAGAACACTTTGAAACGGTTCCTAAATACACAACAACAAAAACGGTTTGAAACTGTTGTAAATACGCGTGACGGGTACGAGCATTATCAAACCGCACCTAAAATAAACAATAGAAGCAGTTCTTCAACTTGTACTACTGGTTGAAAAAACCGCTTCTATAAGATATAAGGTCATCAATAAGAGGAGCGATTTTGCAACCGGTGGTACAAGTGCTGGAGCGGTTAAAAACCGCTCTTAAAATTGAAAAAAACCGCTTCTGTAAGAGTAATTTTTTGTAGTGACTTGATTATGTGATATTTGAAATATTTAGAACACTCTAGGTATATATGCCTTGTAAAATGCTTTTTATCGAGCTAGGTATAATTAATCCATTTTGAATATTTGAGCTATAACGAGTTTAGAAAATCGAGTTTTTGAATTAATTTGAGTTAGGTTGTGAGTTGAATACATATTATTACGAATTTGAATTGTACTATTTGATTTTGATAAATCACATGAATTTTTGGTGACTCAAGTATTAGTCTTGGCTGAATAAATTTTAAAAAAGGTGATTTGGAGAAAAAATGTTGGAAAAGCTACCTAAAAACCCAATGGAGGGTTTTTTAGTGTATGAGCTACCATCCTAAATGTGGTGAGTACATCAAACAAAATTATTGATATTTTTTTTGAATCTCATTGAATTTTGAACCAAACTGAGCTCTATGCGAGATTCATTGAGATGAATTATTTGGTTATTTTCTTCTCATTTGTAAATTAATATTAACACTTGTTTTGCCACCCTATGTTTTAACTTGATCTCTGTCAATTTTTTTACAAGGTTTTTGAGAAAACAAAGAATATACAAGAAATAAGGAGTTTATTATTCATTATCGGTGTACATTGAGATTTTGAAGTGGTGTTTAACATATTCATACTACTATTAATTGATTTTTATTCTTTTTTTCCGACACAAACGGAGCNTTTTTTTTTTTTTTTTTTTTTTTTTTTCCATGGTTGTGTTCAAACAAGTCAAAGGGAAATATTGTTAATTAGATTTTTATTGCCTTGTTTTGAAAGTTAGATAATTACCTTATTTACCTTTCTTAATATTTTGGTAACTTTATTTTAGAAGATTGAGATATGATTTTATTGCGTTTAATTTTGTTAAGGATGTATATATCTTGTCTCATGCTATATTTGATTAACATGCATTTTTTTCTTGTCATATCTTTAGATTGATGTTAATTATCTTGATTATCATATATCAGATTTTAGGAAATTTATGTGTCTATTTAGATAAAATAGAATAGATGAATATGTATTGGAAATGTCTACGTTTGGGTTGCTAATCTTTCAAACTCTAGATTCGATAATGACGGGATTCATGCAAGATTTTTTAAATTTTCTAATGAGATTTCGGCATGTTAACGTCTATATTATTTTGTGAAAGTATTAGTTGAAATACACGAAGGAAAGCTAAAATATTCATTACGTGTCACAATAATTATTATAACAAGTTGATGACACCACCACTTGTATAATTATGATTTTGAGAGTTTCAACTGTTAGTGACACCACACACGTTCAAATCTTCACAATTCATTCATCGAAAGAGGAAGGTAACGTTCTCGGGAGAGAAAAATCTTTAGTATCGAAGAGACTTTGATTGAAGCGGAGTTGAAGATGAGCGGTATTCAACAAGTGAAATATACTGATTGTGTTCAACATAAATGCGTGATTAGAAAATAGAGTTTTTTTTAGTTTGAATAATGCCTTGTATGATGATAACATTTAAGTTTAGTGGATTCACTTGATATCTGAGTGTGTCCTTTAGATGTATGTCTGTTGGACCAAACTACATTAAAATTTTGACGTTCTCGTGTTCTTTATTTTTTTTGTCACTATTCACGTGTACTATAATTCACATAAAACTTAAAATTAAAATAACACACGATACACAGTTTTTCAGCACAGTTTGAAAGCTATTACATTAACCCCATAATTTACCTAGTGCATACCAAAAAATAACAATCGCAGCTTTCATCGTCATAAAAAATATATCTCGAAATTTTGAGTTCAGGAACGATACAAGCTAAAGCATACTTATTCCGAGCTTGAATGTAAAAAATATATATTTCATTTTTACAATAATTTTCATATCCCGAATGAATTAAGATAAAAATGATATACAAACATAGATATTTAATATTAAATTCATATATTTTAAATTACATGGAAATAAAGGTAGCCAATTTTTTTTAAATGGGAAGCATTCGGGATAAGGTTCTGAAGATTTTTTTGGGGGGAACTTTCTTATCCTTCAAACCGAAGAAATTAAACTTACAAGTACTCTATTGATTTGCTTACTTCTTGTTTAGTGGTAAGGTTCTGAAATCACGAGGCATGCCAAAGCTTCCAGATCAAATGTTATAATATTAAGCGCATTTAATCAAAAGTTTAAGCATAATAAAATATTATTAATTTTGAAAAAAAAAATAGCTCTCTCAAGGCATTCAATGGATAAATATTATATAAACGTGATAAAGTTGAGACTAAAAATGCATAAAAATTTCAAGTTGTCAAATAAACGAACTTGTCAAAATGTTAATCGCTATGTACTAATAGTGTTTTTTACTAGGAGAACAATTGACATGTATCGTTTGAGATTTGAAGTGCTATAGGATTTAAAATTGTCGTAGTTGTATTTTGTTGGAACATTTTACGATTGTAATCTTGATTTTGATGTTAACAAAATTTGTTATTGTATTTCTAATATATTTACTCACGTGTGAAGTTGAAACACAAAAAGAAACTGAAACTGAATTTAGCCAAACTGAATTTCTGACGAGCTTCGATTTTCTAATAATATCTCTCAACTGTATGCTTCAAATGACAATCCGCCAACTAGTCTGATCAGAAAACTCAATTTGAAATAAGTCGTATTTACGTTAGTTTGGCAAAATCGGATGTTATCTAGGTCAAACTGATCGCTGAATGACCAAACTGATTGCACGAAAAAAACAATCAGATGGGTTTGAGCAGTTGCGGTATTTTGACCATATCTCTCAGCTCAGCTATTGGAATGAGGTGATTCACTATGTGTTGGAAATATAAGACGATGATCTACAAATCATCTTCAGAAGTCGAAGTCTGACTCGAAGGGTAAGATGTTGATAAATGACGATGAATCTACTGGTTCTGCACAAACTAAAATCTGCAAGTCTGATTTCAGCACACCGGCTGAAACTGAACTAGTTGAGTAGCTGACCAGTTGAACTGAACTAGTAGACCAACTGACCAGTTTAAGCTCGGGAGAAAGTCCAGTTTGACCGTTGTAATTTCAGAAACAGTACAAAAACTTTCCAAACGGTCATATTCTTGTATCTAATGTATATATCACTGCTGGGACGGACCTATAAATACAACATCTTGAAGATCAAACAAGAGTTTTTGAAGAGGATTCAAAGCATGAGCAGTTAGCGTGAAAAAAATCAGCTAGTTGAGAGCACAAACTCTTGTGTGAGAATACATTTGAGATGTAAACTGTAAATGATAAATTCCTCACACACAATCACTCACACATATAAATG
Source organism: Primulina huaijiensis (assembly GCF_012295235.1). Lineage (NCBI taxonomy): Eukaryota > Viridiplantae > Streptophyta > Magnoliopsida > Lamiales > Gesneriaceae > Primulina > Primulina huaijiensis. The sequence goes on along the minus strand of NC_133323.1, from coordinate 7,761,768 downwards.
AGAGTTGAACTTCAAATTTTAGTTGAGTGATTTTTCACAGAAAGACATTAAAGATTGTGTTTGTAGTATTGACATAAGAGACGTTAAATATTATACAGATTGTGAGGTTGTGGCCTACAAACGAGAGTGTGCTAGGAGTTTCAATTAGGCAAGAGACAAGTCCTAAGTTGAAATGAGTTTGTACAAGTTGTTATATAAATCAAAATCTTCTAGTTGATTCTTCTCAAGGAGAAGAATGGGTGACATAAGAGCATTTGAATTCTTCGAACATTCATAAAAAAATATTTGTCTATTTATTTATTGCATTTACTTATCATTTTCATTGTTTTAAAGATGTATTGTTGAAGCATTTTATGTGTTTTTTAAATACCAAAATATTGCATACCAAGTGTGAAGGATCGTGTGAACACATATGAAGGGCTTCAAACACAATATTCTTCATGAGCTTCAATAGCTCGTGTTCTAAGAATGTATACACCGATGAATTAGATCGAGTTTGGTTTAAGACCAAGCGGAAAATACTCGAAATAATCTTTCGTTAAGAAAGCTGACTAATTTTTAAAAACCTTTTAACTTGAGTGTACTGAATAACTGAAATAAGGGAAATCAGTTCTCGCATATATCAGTTCAGTTATAGTGAGAACTGAAATGATAACTGCTCGAACTGATCAAATCAGTTTCAAAAACAATGTTAAACAGTTAAGTACACAAGATATTTTTATGGATATTCGGAGACTTAAACTGCTCATACGTCATCCTTTCTACCACCTCGGGTAGGATTCACTAGAAGACTTTGATTAATTACAGTAACTATAATGCCCACTCAACTTAGGACTTGCCATACTGCCTAACTGAACTCCTAGCCTAGAATGAAGGCAACACCTTCTAGCCAACACTGTGTTTAACGTTTGCGTGTCAAAGATTACATACACAAGTTCATTGTCTTTGTGCAAAACTCACTCAACTATTCAATAAGCTTAACTCTCTGTATATGTGAGTGATTGTATGTGCGTGTGTGTGAGAACTGATATGATTACAACATGAAAGTTTTCTCACACACTGAGAGAAGAATGCTCCTAAATAGAGTTGATAACACTTTGAGATGTTCTCTCAAATCTAGGCTGATTGCTTCTGTAAGCTGATATGAGTTGAATGTGCCTTTCTTCTTCTCTCTTGTTTTTCCACACATTTATTAATATCTTTGTTGATAATCTTGGTCTGGTATTTATAGAGGCAATGAATGACCGTACACCAAGACTCATCAAATATGTTCGTTGCAATTTAACTCCGTTCCTCGAAATGTGACTGTACTTTCCGACAACCATTCTGAAACGTTTTGATAATCTTTGTCGTGTTCTGCAAACTGATTAATTCATAATTGATGTTCTGAATTGGTCAGTTGAACTAGTCTTGATCTGGTTTGGTGAAATCAATTGGCTCGTCAGCTGAACTTATTTCATTGCTTCAGTTGAACTGGTCAGCTGTGCTTTTCATTAGTTGATCTCTTCATCGGCTGACTGGGCTTCTGAAGATCTTCTGCTGAACTACCTATCAGTAGACTTGTCAAAACGGGCTGACGGGGCGGGCCAGCCTGCCACCCGCCCTAACCCGCCATTCCCCGCCATTTTGGCGGGCCTCTAAATGGCCAACCCAGTCCAACCCACCTTGGACCGCGGGTTACGCGGGCCGACCCGCTTGTTTTTTTAAGAAAAAGTGCTAAAAATTATTATAGTAAACATATAAGAAAAATATACTTCGATAAATAGTTTCATAAAATACATGCAAACATTAAAATAAAAAATTAAGAAAGCATACAACATAATCCATAAAAAAGTGAAGTGTTTAAATTAAACATGAAGAAACTAAACAAATACTATAAAGTCTATTCTCATTAAACTTCATTCAATCTTCATCTTCTACAATAGCTCCCTCCACTGTTTCTTCATCAAAAATTTCAACAACATTGGATCCTTCTCGGGATAAACTTGTTTTGAAATTTTCACATTCATCATCGTCTGCATTTAAAAGACACGAAATAAGCCAATATATCAATTTAAGAAAAGTTATATATATATATATATATCTGTGTGTGTGTGTGTGTGTGTGTATGTGTGTGAAATTACCATAAACATAACCACGCAACAAGTTACGCGTGCAAATAAGAGCTTGCACTTTTTCAGGAAGGATGCGACTTCTATACTTGGTGAGCACATGAGCACCAACGGAAAAAGTTGACTCTGATGCAACCGTAGTTATGGGGATAGACAAAATATCGCATGCCATCAATGAAAGTGAAGGGTATCGATGCTTATGATTCTTCCAATGCTCCAAAACATCTAAATTTTGATAATATACAAATTCGAGCTTTGGCTCCTCCAAATAAAGATCTAATTCAGATTTTCCTGCACTTCTAATGGTTTGACTCTCATATGCCATGATTTCCTACATCAATTAACTTATGGTAAAACAATATATATATAAACAAACCAAAGATTGAATATAAGAAATAGAAAAAGAAATAAATCATTTTAATACTTACATCATAGATTCTTTTGCCTTTATTTTTAATTTCTCCTCCACTTTGAGTATGTGAAATTGTTACAGAAGATGATCTTGGTTGTGAAGAACTTGTCTGATTGGTGTTAGAATAATGCTCAAAAAGCTTATACAACTTTGTCTTCACAATCAACATCTGCTCTTGGCATTTGATAGGATCATCATCAAGCTTCGAATAAAAAAACTCTAACATAGAAAGCTTTATTCGTGGGTCAAGAATAGCCTCAAATGCAAGCACCACGCTATATTGATTCCAATACTTATCAAACTTCTTTTTCATCCTTTTACACATATCACTTATCACCAAATCTTCATTTGACAAGTTCTCATTTAACAAAACCTCGATCTTCCAAACTTGCATGAAGTACAAATTTGATGTAGGATAAGAAAAACCCGAGATCAAATTAATAGTATCACAAAATGGCTCAAGAAATTCACATATTTTTTCTCCTCTTTTCCACTCTTCAATTGAAGGACAATATTTATAATTATTATCATTTAATTGAAGAGAAGAAAAGGCCTTTTTATGTTTGATGGCACTATCTAACATCAAATATGTTGAATTCCTGCTCTCACACATTCTTCAAATTTTCTCATCCTACCCTTTGAGCCTTTCACATACTTGACAGATTCTCTAATTTTATTCAAAGCTACACTTGCTATTTTGAGACCTTCTTGGACAATGAGATTCAATATATGAGCAGAACAACGAACATGAAAAAATTCACCATCACACAACAAGCTATCATGCAACGAGAGTCGTTCTTTCAAAATGGCTTACATATTATCATTACTTGATGCATTATCCAATGTCAAAGAGAAAACCTTTTTCTCAATCCTCCATTCGTTCAAAAATCCAAACAATTTTGATGCCAATTCGACTCCTGAGTGTGGAGGAGGCATATGAGCAAAGCTAAGTATTTTACTATTCAATTTCCAATCATCATCAACAAAGTGGGCACTCAAGCAAATGTAGACCTCACTAGTGCATGCAGTCCATACATAAGTTTCTCTTTCTCTCTTATGTAGATTCTTGAAATGTCAGAAACAAGAGTATTTCTGGAAATACAAAGCACGTCAGGATTTATATATTTAACCCAAGCTCTAATACCATCGTACTCGATAAAAGAAAATGGCAAATCATGCTTAATAACGGCAGTAGCTAATAACTCACGTGAAATTTTTTGATCTATTTTTTTGACCTCATGTTCCCATCATGATCAATAATCATTTGTCCAACATCATGAAATTTTACCATTTTACAATTTTGAAGATGACGCCTTAATGTAGAAGTCCCGTATTGTTTTCCCCCACATTTATACTATTTCTTGCATGCCTTACATTCGGCTCTTTCTATACCATCTTGACCAATCTCTTTTTTCGTAAAATAATTCCAAACATCAGAATATTCTTTAGGCTTTTTTGATGTAGCTTCCTCCTGACCATGCTTGTTGTTTCCAATTTCCTCATATTCATCTATGTTAATACTTTGGTTAATGGTAGAATCCATAATCTACAAATACAATAGTGAAAAATATTAATAACTTTAGTCATTTCAATCACAAATGCATTTCCATAACAATAATACAAAAGAAAAATATAAATAGTCCATATACCAAATCTTCAATCTCAAATAAATTTCCATAACAATAATACAATATCACAATGTTCACATTCGTGGGTATCAGTCCAACTACTCTGCATATTTAGAAATAATGCTAATGTCAGAAAGATATCTTCATTTACTGTCTAGTCTTCCTTTCTTTCTTTGTGTGTGTCTTTTTTTTTAGGGAAAAAAAAGATATCTTCATTTTTTTTTCTATCTTCATATTCTGATTGGAAAATTTCCAATTAATTAAATATTGATTTTCCTATAGGGGAAGTACTAATTCATCGTGATTATATCAACAATTAATATACTTTTCTAAGCAAATTACAAAAATATTTTTCCGAGGAAATTATTTAGAATATGCATAAAGATTGAAAGTGCTTTCTTAGGGTTTTTACCTGAAGCAAGAATAATGTTCAGAAATATGATGGAAACCGATTCTGAATACGAATTATATTTAGTTTGTATATTTCGACCATTGACAAAAGAAATAGAGGGGAAAAATTAGGAGAAGGCGCTATTACTACAGCCTTCGTAGCCTTTCGCTTTCAAGACGGATAATAACAACAAAAAAGAAGAGAAATTAAAAAAATTAATAAATAAAAAATTTCCATCATATTTCAGAGATCAAACCGATAAGTGCAGGAACAGAAGTTAAGAAGAAAAATAAGGAAGAAAAAATAAGGAAGAAGGTGCAGAGATTCAGAATTTACCAGAGTGATGGAGGGGCGCCGCTGGATAAAAATAACGATGAAAAATAAGGAAGAAGGTGCAGGAGAGAGTGATGGATGGAGGCGCAGAAAAATAAGGAAGAAATTACATAACATATTCATATTCTACCCTAATTTGACGGGCCAGCCCGCCCCGTCTTGGCCCGCAACCCAAACGGGCTGCTATTTATCAACCCAACCCGTTCAATTTTTATAGCGGGGCGGGCTGGCCCGACGGGCCTAACCCAATTTGACAAGTCTACCTATCAGCTAGATAGTCAGTGGAACTGGTCTTTGATATTTCAGTTGGATTGGTTCAGTTTGAGCAATCAGTTGGCGCTTTCAGTTTGCGTATCGATAGCTTCAGTTTTGGCTAGATAATAGTTTCTGCGCACTTAGGTAAAATCATTAAAACCAAAATAATAAGTTTTGTTAACATCAAAATTAAGATTGCGAACATAAAATGTTCCAACAATCTCCCACTTCTTCATGATCACAAAACTTGAGCAATTAAAGCGATTTTAAAATTTTAAAATTTAAAATTGATTCTCCTCCTTTGAGAGAATCAAAAACAAAAAAAAAAATCTTTCAGTTTGAGGGATAAGAAAGTTCTCCCTCAAGAACTAAATTAAAAAACCCCCCTTAAAATATAATCATTTACGCGATTTAATGAAGTTTTAGCATCTTTTAACATTCAAGTAGTTTAGGCAACACATTAATTGAAAATATCATTTTAGTTACATTCAAACCAACTAGATAAAAATGATATTTATTTAATAAAATAAGCGTCCCTTGTATTATACATTAAGCACACCAACATGTATAAGGGAAATGCTACTACAATAACAAATATTAAACAACATCAAATATCAACCAGTTTATATATAATAGAACTGAATGTACCAATAATTGGTTGCCTTGAATGCTTTGAAATGCTGCATCGATCTTGAGTCTTCTTTTGCCAGAAGAGCAGTTAATTTGCTTTAGACTTGATCTCTATGTTGTCTAACCGGTCGAGCTGACTCAAACTGGACTCAACTGATGCTGAACTGCATTGATCATCTACTTTGATTTGATATGGCAATGAAGCGGCCGTATACTGCTGATGATTAAGCTTCATTTTAATCACCCAACATTTTTGCGTAGCTGGGTTTCGTCTGTTGATCAGCTGAACTGGTATGATGGCAACTGAAATATTGTCCACCAATTAGTTTAGCTACTCTGCTGTCAGTTGAACTCAAAACCATGCAAGCTGCTAAAACATTAAGATTACAGAATCGAGAGAAGTGGTTACAATGTTAGTTGCAGAGCCAACAATCTTCTCTCTTCCCACGGTAAACTCATATAAAATTTTTAAGAGGATTTTGAAATTCATTTTAAATAACATTTTGAAGTATAATTTAAAATATCAGCTTTCAAATGTCTTTCTTAGAACAACTAGCTCTGATACCAATTGAATGATCGTGTGAACACCTGTGAAGGTGCTTCAAACACCATATACTCCATGAGCTTAAATAGCTCGTGTTCTAAGAATGTATACACCGATGAATTAGATCGATTTTGGTTTAAGACCAAGCGGAAAATACTCAAAATAATTATTTGTTAAGAAAGCTGACTAATTTTTAAAAACTTTTTAACTTGTGTGTACTGAATAAGTGAAATAAGAGAAATCAGTTTTCGCATATATCAGTTCAGTTATAGTGAGAACTGAAATGATAACTGCTCGAACTGATCAAATCAGTTTGAAAACAAACGTTAAACAGTCAAGTACAAAAGATATTTTTATGGATGTTCGGAGATTTAAACTGCTTCTATGTCACCCCTTCTACTACCTCGGTTAGAATTCATTAGAAGATTTTGATAATTACAGCAACTGTAATAACCCACTCAGCTTAGTATTTACCCTACTGCCTAACTGAACTCCTAGCCTAGACGGAAGGCAACACCTTCCAGCCAACACTTTGTTTAACGTCTGTGTGTCAAAGACTACATACACAAGTTTATTATCTTTGTGCAAGACTCACTCAAATATTCAGTAAGTTTAACTCTCTGTATATGTGAATGATTGTGTGCGCGTGTTTGTGAGAACTAATATGATTAGAAAACGAAAATTTTCTTACACACCGAGAGAATAATGCTCCTAAATAGAGCTGACAATACTTTGAGGTGTTCTCTCAAATCAGGGTTGATTGCTTCTGTAAGCTGATATGAGTTGAGCGTGCCCTTCTTCTTCTCTCTTGTTTTTCCACACACTTCTTAATATCTTTGTTGATGATCTTGGTATGGTATTTATAGAGGCCATGAATGATCATACACCAAGACTCATCAAATATGTTCGTTGCAATTTAACTCTATCCCTCGAAATGTGACTGTACTTTCCGACAACCATTCTGAAACGTTTTGTCCTTAAGCTCTGATGCAACGTTCATTATTATCTTTTGATTGGACAAAAGCTTTTCCTTAATGCGCAAAGCTGGATTCCATTGAATAAGCTTGTCGTTTTCGGCAAACTGATTGATTCTTAACTGATGTTCTGAATTGGTCAGTTGAACTGATCTTGAGCTGGTTTGGTGAAATCAGTTGACTCGTCAGCTGAACTGATTTAATTGCTTCAGTTGAACTGGTCAGCTGGGCTTTTCATCAGTTGATCTCTTTATCAGCTGACCTGGCTTCTGAAGATCTTCTGTTGAACTACCTATCAGCTAGATAGTTAGTGGAACTGCTCTTTGATATTTCAGTTGGACTTGTTCGGTTTGAGCAATCAGTTGGCGCTTTCGGTTTGCATCTCGATAGCTTCAGTATTGGCTAGATAACAGTTTCTGCGCACTTAGGTAAAATAATTAGAATCAAAATAACAAGTTTTGTTAACATCAAAATCAAGATTGCGAACATGAAATATTCCAATAAAGTGTTTGATAAAATGCTTCAACCAAAATATTTTTACTCATTCAACTTGCATATATTTTAAATGCTTTACAAAATGTTTAATCGATTTCTAAGAAAGATTATTTTCAGTGTCTCCCTCTTTGTTTGAAAATCAAACTCGATTTAATTCATCAGTGTTCAATATTTCAAGAACCGAGCATTTTAGTTCAACAATTTTCCCTCGAACCGATCCTATCATATTTTTACCACTAGCTATAATTTACAACAAAATGACAAGTGCCCAATTTTATGTTTGTCCTTAATTTTACGTAAGTATTTAAGCTCATTTTTAAAGCACTACATGCGAGGGTAAAATTGTGAATGTACAATGAACTTATTTCGAATTTTTAAAAGAATGATACAAAAAATACAACAAATATATCGTAAATCGATATTCACAACACTCATTGCGTGTGAATTTGCTATTACCTTATGGTATTTTTTTTAAATTTATCGTGATATTTTGATAAATGAAATTTTCGTATTGAATTTTTTTGTGTTGTAAGAATTGTTGTGAATATCTCGTTGTACTTATAGCATGATTTTCTTAAAAAAATATATAAAGTTATACTAGGCTTACTTATTGATATGGGCGCACAAACATTGGGGTTATAATTAGGCCCATTAAAAAGGTTGCTATTCGTTGTGGCCCATAATGCCATCAACCTTAGACTCAGACCAAAACGCAGAGTTGAGTGAATTAAGATCACATGGTTTGGTTTAATGTTAGTATTTTCTATTAGAAGTGTTATGATATGATCCCAGTAAGCGTTCAATCAAGATTCACCCCAGATGAATTGGATTCAACCGAATGCACAAGAACAAAATTGTAACGGAACACTGTCAAGAAACAATAGATTTATAGTGGTTCGGCTGAATAGCCTACATCCACTTTCAAACCAGGGGCAACTAAACTTTATTGATACTCAAGGGAAGTTTACAAGATGAACCAACTATCTTCTCAAGTTCTCAAAAAATTACAGAGCATCGAAAAGAAGAAGAAGAAGAAAGAGTATATCGACTCCTTTTTTTTCTTCAGCTAACAGTCGTAAGTTTATATCATGTCCACCTAACAAACTCTTAACCGCTCATCTTTCACTTAGCCAACTAAGCTCCTATTAATTTCCTGCTTGACTTGAGCTGACTCTCTTCCTTGCTTTTATGAGCTGGAACTGATTCATTGGTCCACTAACAACAAACCTCCACCTGAGCAATGTATCAATTCCAGTTGCTCTCTCCTGGTTCAATCGTTGTCCTCCCCCCTCCCTTAAGGTGGTCTGCCAACTCTAAGCATTGTTAGACAATGCTGGAAATTTGTACCATCCACCACTTTTGTTAACATATCTGCAGGATTGTCTTCTGTAGCGACCTTTCGAATTATGACCTTTCCTTGAGTTACCACATCCTTTATGAAATGAAATCTCACATCGATATGCTTGGTGCTTTCATGATGTACCGGGTTCTTGGCTAGTTGTATCGGCCCTTGACTGTCACACCAGACCACTATCTCAGCTGTGTTTCCTTCCATCTCTTCAACCAAACCTTTGATCCACAAAGTTTCTTTAATTGCCTCAGTTACTACAATGTACTCTGATTCAGTAGTAGATAGAGCCACAATTGGTTGAAGTGTTGATTTCCAGCTGACAGTGTTTCCATATAAGGTAAAGGTATACCCAGTTTGTGATCTTCTCTGGTCCTTGTCTCCTGTAAAGTCAGCATCCACATATCCACATACTTTCTCTGACGTATTCAATATGTTGTTATAGTTCAGCCCAACTTCACAAGCCCCCTTTAGATATCTTAAAACCCACTTGATAGCACGCCAATGTTCATGCCCTGGATTGGACATGTACCTGCTTATTAGGCTTGAAGCATAGGCTATGTCAGGCCGAGTGCTTACCATGCCATACATTATGCTGCCAGTGGCACTAGCATATGGGATTTTCATCATATCAGACACCTTGTCCTCAGAACTAGGACTTTGTTTAGTTGACAGCTTGAAGTGAGCTCCAATAGGGGTGATCATTGGCTTTGAATTCAGCATGTTAAATCTGCCCAGGACTTTTGAAATGTATCCCTATTGTGTGATGTATAGCAGCTCTTTTTCCCTGTCTCTATATCTTCCAATCGTCGAGATCTTCTTTTGAGAACATAGGAACTTTGCTGAAATGAGCCATAACTATTGTAAATTTTTAGAACAAGAAAAATCTGCTCTGATACCACTTGTTGGGGATCGATATAGAGTTTAGAGAGGGGGGTGAATAAACTCGTTCCTTTGTTGGTCATTTTTTTCAAAAGGTGCTAGAATCATGTTAGAGATTATAGCTTATCTTGTTCAAGTATATAATCAGTAGACCACAATATATAGTGCGGAAACGATCTGATGGTTTAAGGGTGAAAATGATAAAACAGTAGGCAATAGACAATGGTTGTTTATGGAAGTTCGAAGATGAAATCTTCTACGTCTCCCCTTCTTCTGTTTTCAGAAGGTATCACTAAAAGACTTTGGATTGTACAGTACTTCCATCCCAAGGATTTCGAAGCTTTACCCAGCTCCTTCATTTCAAACTCAGAACTTAGGAGACCCTTCAATGAATCCACCTCTGCATCTTTATTGCTTGCTATCAGCATGTCATCAACATATAGTATGAGGTACACACTGGTGTTGTCTTTGTGTCTTTTATGATAGAAACAACTATCATAACGGCTTCTTAAGTACCCATTGTTGACCATAAACCTATCGAATCTCAGATACCATTGTCTTGGCGACTGTTTCAGCCCATACAACGATCTTTTCAAAAGGCATGCTTTATTCTCATTTCCTGCCTTTACATAGCCCTCCGGTTGAGACATATAGATTGTCTCTTCCAACTCACCATGTAAAAACGCTGTTTTTACATCCATTTGTTCCAATTCAAAGTTATGAAAAGCCACCATAGAAAGCAAGATTCTAAGAGACGTATACTTTACCACGGGTGAGAATATTTCATTGAAATCAACTCCTTCCTTTTGAGTGTAGCCCTTTGCCACTAATCATGCTTTGTATCTCGCCTTCTCAATCCCAGGAACTCCTTCCTTAATTTTATAAATCCACTTGCATCCTATCAACTTATGATCCAGTGGCTTGCCTACAAGAATCCATGTGTTATTCTTTGTTGGAAACTTAATTTCGGATGTTTGACAAACCGATTATTTATTGGAACTAACTGATCAAATATTCGATCTATACAGCTTGCCTAACTGAAGAGTATCGCGCATATTATCTAAGGAAACCGAACCCAGCTGAACTGAACTTTCGAAGAAAACCAACTGATCAGTTGAACTTAATTGAATTCTCGAAGACAGCTGACTGATCAGTTGATATATTCAGCCGACAAAGAGTCATAGCAGATTGCAACTAAATACGAAACGCCGCACTTCAATCAATACAGCTTAGAACAACGCATTTCGACTAAATCAATTAAGACGCTGCATTACAATAAACGAAGCAAACAATGCCCAAGGAATGATGAAGTGGCAATCAACGGATACAAAGATTCAAAAAGATCTCAAGTTACCGTTGGAAGGAAAGATTATAAATATGACAGAAGATCAGCTGAAAAAGTGTGCACAAACTCTCTATTCAAAGCTTGCTATTACTCTGTCAAAATTTCAGCTCACACTCACTTGATTTATTCGGAGCAGTCAAGGCTACAATTTGAGCTCACTAGCACTTTGTAATAATCGTTAAATTCGATAGTGCTAAGATCAGTTACGCACTGAGAATGTTCTGTAATACTAAGAGTTTCAGTTTTTGGCAGTGATAAGTCCAAACTGAAGGGGGTCAGTACAAATCTTGTATTCGATCAAAGTCTTTTAGTGGAAATCATATCCTTGAGATATAAGGGGTGACGTAGGAGTAATTGAAATCTCCGAACATCCAGAAACAATCCTCGTGTCTTTTATTTCAGTTTTATATTCTATCTTTCAGTCAGTTAATTTCCGCAACTACTTTAGTTTAACTGATTGTCATTGACCAACAAGATTCCAAGAATCAGTTTCTCACCAAACTGAACTCAAAACTCGAAAAGATCAATTTTAATTGTGAGTGTTTATTCAACCCCCCTTCTAAACACTCTTGTTTCGTTAATCGATCCTATCAAGTGGTATCAGAGCGGTTGAATCTTGTTCTTGAATACTTTTGATCTATAAACTTGCTAGCATGACTTCATTCAACAAAATTCCTATGTTCTCCAGAGAAGAATTTGATGATTGGAAAATCAGAATGCAGGCTCATTTAGCTGCACAAGATGATGACATGTGGTATGTCATAACTGATGGACCCATGAAGATTCTAAAAACAAATACAGCAGTTGCCATAACAGAAGGGGCACCACAAAGAGTAGAAAAGCCCAGAGATGAATGGACAACTGAAGATAAAAGAAAAGCAAATCTTGATAATGTGGCTAAAGACATTCTGTACAAAACGCTGGACAAAGTAACCTTCAGCAAAATAAAGATGTGTAAGACAGCCAAAGAAATTTGGGAAAAGCTGATCCAGCTGTGTGAAGGAAATGATCAAACCAAAGAAAATAAACTTTCTGTTGCTGTTCAAAAGTTTGATAACATCAAAATGAAAGCAGGAGAATCAATGCACGAGTATGATGAAAGAGTAAGCAGTATCATCAATGAGTTAAATGCACTTGGAAAAGTGTATACCAACAAAGAGATTGCACTAAAGGTAATGAGAGGTCTTCCCAAGGAATGGGATGTCAAGACCATGGCAATGAGGGAGTCCAAAGATCTGAACCAGATTGAACTTCATGATCTGTTTGCTGATTTAAAGGCTTATGAATTTGAGCTGCAGACCAGAGAAGGAGAACCATCTACCCCTGCAGCCACAACTGCTCTAGCTGCTGTCAGAACAGAACCAATCAGTTCAGTTGAGAAATCTGCTGATCAGTTGAGCAGTGATGCTTTGTCATTATTCATCAAAAAATTTGGAATGTTCATGAGAAAGAATCAAGGAAACTTCCAGAAGCCATACCAAATGAACCGTTCCAAAGATGAATCAAATGCCTGCTACAACTGCGGCAAATCAGGTCATTTTATGGCTGATTGTCCTAAACCCAAGAAGGACAGTCAAGGCTCAACTGATAGAAGAAAGAAATCATATGAGCACAAAAGAAGACCCAAAGAAGATAAGAAGTCCTTCAAAAAGAAACATGAGTTACTCTTAGCTGAAGAAAAAAATCTAAATGGGCAGAAACTGACAGTGAGGAGTCAGAACCAGAAAGCTCATGCAACTCTAGTGATGATGAAGAAGTCAAGTGCTTAATGGCTAATGATGCAGAAGAAGAATCGTCTAGCCAACAGGTATTTGATTTCAGCTCAACTGATTTCACACGAGAAGAACTCATTCTAACAGTACATGACATGATACATGAGTATCAAAAGCTTGCATCATCATTTGAAAAAATCAAAGCAAAGAAAACTGATCTCACGAACAATAAAACAAAAACTGATGAATCAGTTGATGGGTTAAGTCTAAAAAGGGAAATTGCTGAGTTAAAAGCAGAGAGAAACAAAAATCAGTCATTAATCCAGAAGTTGTTTCTAGAAAACTCAAAACAGACTGAGCTCATTCAGTCTTGGAACAAGTCATCTACTGCACTGAATGATATGCATAATTCACAAAAATCAGTTTCTGATAAAACTGGTTTAGGGTTCAACACTCAAGGAGAAATATATCCAAATGATACTCAACCAAAGCCAAAAATAGACAAAGGGAAACACATTCATTTTGTCAAAACAGCAGTGATACAAGAACAAATTGAGCCCAGTAAAGTGATTGAGCAACCTACTGAGAATATGAACAAGGCTAGAAGATATGGGATTGGTTATAATAAAAAATTCTCAACTGATTCACAAAGTCAGTCATCAAAGAGGTCTCACAAGAACTATTCGAATAGCTATTTCAATTACTATAACTGCAAGCCAGTTCAGAAGAGATATAGACTGAACAATCAGTTGAAAAAAACTAAAACAAATATTGTATCATCTGTACACTGCACACCAAGCACAAAAAGCCGAGAAAAACCATTTGGGATACAGCTACTGGAAAGTCTGTTAGACTAATCCAAGTGTGGATTTCTAAGGGACTGATCAGTTCAGGACCCAAATAGATATGGGTACCAAGTTATATTATATGTGTGATTACAGGTAACAGGTACAAACAAGAACTCAATATGGTATTTGGACAGTGGATGCTCGCGACATATGACAGGAGATGCAAGTGCATTATCCCAACTAATCAAATACACTGGTCCAAACATCAGTTTCAGGGACAATTCCAAAGGTAGAACTANATAAAGTCAGTTGGAATGATCAAACTTATGCACCAGTTTGTTTTATTGCTTCCAAATCATCTAAAAACTGGTTGTGGTATAAGAGACTAAATCATTTAAATTTTAAATCCATTGCCTATCTGAGTAAACATGAACTTGTAACTGGTTTGCCCAAAATAGATTTTTCAAAAGAAAAACTTTGCTCAGCATGTCAGTTTGGTAAACAAGTACGATCCTCTTTTAAAAACAAGGGATGTAAATCTTCTTCCCGATGCTTAGAATTGCTGCATATGGATCTATTTGGTCCAATACCAATCATGAGCTTAGGAGGAATAAAATATACCTTGGTGTTCGTAGACGATTTTTCAAGATTTACTTGGGTTATTTTTCTCAAATCCAAAGACCAAACTGCTACACAATTGATAAAGCTCTTCAAAAGACTTTTAAATGAAAAATCAGTTGGAATTGATCGAATCAGATCTGATCGAGGAACTGAATTTATCAATCAAACCCTTTCAAACTTCCTAGATAATGCTGGAATTAAGCATGAGCTCTCAGCAGCCAGAACTCCTCAGCAAAATGGTGTAGCTGAGAGAAGAAATCGGACTCTTAAAGAAGCTGTCAGAACAATGCTTGCTGATTCTGGTATTTCTCAAAGATTTTGGGCAGAGGCAGTAAACACTGCGTGTTATACTCAGAATAGATCAATGATTACTAAGAATCATATGAACACACCATCTGAGATCTGGCATGGAAGAAAAAGTATAATTACTTATTTCAAAATATTCGGCTGCAGATGTTTTATTCTTGATAATGGAAAAAATTGTTTAAAAGCGTTTGATGCTAAATCTGCAGAAAGAATATTTCTTGGATGCTCATCAGTTAGTATAGTCTTTAGAGTTTTCAACAAGAAAACCCTAAATGTTGAAGAATCTGCTCATGTTGATTTCGATGAAACTGAACTAACTAATAAGCCAACTGATCAAGTTGAGCTAGTTGATCGATTTACAGATATCTGTTTGAAAGATGATGACACAGATGAAAGTCATGAATATCAAAACATACTTCAAACACCTGAACCAGAAGTACTGGACCAATCAGATGTGCAGGAAGTCGTTGCTAATAATCAGTTGACAGAGCATAATGATAACATTCAAATACCAATTGACGAAGCACCAACTGAAACTGAAAACTGTGTTCAGTTACCAACTGAAGAAATTGCTGATACAACAAATACTGAGTACAGATGGAGAAAATCACATCCACCTGAACTGGTAATAGGAAATCCATTTGATCCAGTAAGAATTCGCAATCAAATGCTAAGTTTATTTATCTATTCAGCTTTTGTTTCACAACTAGAACCGAAGACAACTGATGAAACTCTTGCTGATCCTAACTGGATGAATGCAATGCAAGAAGAGCTAAATCAGTTCACTTATAACAATGTCTGGAACTTAGTTCCAAGACCAATTTCAAAAACTATTATAGGTACAAAATGGGTATACAGAAATAAACTGAACGAAGATGGTTCAGTTGTACGCAACAAAGCACGATTAGTGGCACAAGGATATAGGCAAGAAGAAGGAATTGACTATGATGAGACGTATGCTCTAGTTGCAAGACTGAAAGCAATCAGAATCTTTCTTGCTTATGCATCACATAAGAAATTTAAGGTATATCAGATGGATGTAAAGAGTGCATTCCTGAACGGTCAACTACAAGAGGAAGTATATGTTGAACAACCTCCAGGTTTCATAAATCATGTTTTTCCTGATCATGTCTACCATTTGAACAAAGCCTTATATGGTCTCAAACAAGCTCCCAGAGCTTGGTACGAAACTCTTTCAAAATTTCTAACTGATCATGATTTTTCTGTTAGATCAGTTGATAAGACCTTGTTCAAATTTGCTAAAAATGATCACATTTTATTAGTTCAAATTTATGTTGATGATATCATATTTGGGTCAACTAACCCCAAATTATGCGAAAAGTTTGCTAAGCTAATGCAGGATAAGTTTGAAATGAGCATGATGGGTGAACTAACATTCTTTCTTGGACTTCAAGTGAAGCAACTGGAGAATGATATATTCATCAGTCAGACTAAATATACAAAGGAGCTGCTGAAGAAATTTGGCATGAAATCATGTTCAGCTGCAAATACTCCCATGAGCTCATCAGTAAAATTGGACACTGATCAAGGGGGAATATCAGTTGTGGTGACATTATTTCGAGGTTTAATAGGTTCATTGTTGTACCTAACTGCCAGTCGTCCTGATATTGTATTTGCTGTCTGTATGTGTGCTAGATTTCAAGCAAATCCTAAGCAATCACATTTCTCAGCTGCTAAAAGAATTTTGAAATATCTTAAGGGTACACAAAATGTTGGGTTATGGTATTCTAAAGACTCTACTTTCAATTTAGTTGGATATTCAGATGCAGATTATGCAGGATGTAAGCTTGATCGCAAAAGTACAAGTGGATCTTGTCAGTTTCTAGGAGACAGACTGATCTCTTGGTTCAGCAAAAAGAAGACATCCATAGCTACCTCAACAACTGAAGCAGAATACCTTGCTGCTGGTAGTTGTTGTGCACAACTGATCTGGATCCAGCAACAACTGAAAGATTATGGAGTAATTACAAATGAATCGCCCATATTCTGTGATAATACGAGCACGATTGCTATCACGTATAACCCAGTTCTTCACTCAAGGACCAAGCATATAGATGTCAGGCATCACTTCATTAGAGATCATGCTTTGAAGAAGGACATCAGACTGGAGTATATTTCAACTGAGCAACAAGCAGCTGACATCTTCACCAAACCATTACCCGAGACTAAGTTTTCTTACTTTCGCAATATTCTTGGTTTAATTGACTTGTCTTAAAAATATTATTGATGCTGTTTTACTAATAAAATTATTTGCAGAAAATAAGAACACAACAACAAATTGGAAATGATACTTTATTAAGAATAAAATCGATTCCATGTTACAGAAGATAACTTAGAACCAACTGAATCCTGCCATTGTGTAATCCAATTATTCAACTCATAAATTCGGATTCTAGAAAATGATTCAGTTGTAGAAATCTTCTCAATTACATGACATTCCTTCCATAACATTGCATGTAACAGAACATTGTCATCAACCAGGTCTGTAACATGTCTGACTTCAAAACGATCAATGTATTTTCTTGCAGTTGCTGCTTGAGCACGAGAAAGAGCAGCACCACTACTGCTTATCCTCTGCAAATCATGAATTTTGAACCATGTTGGCATCACTTTCGTGAAGACATATTCCTCCATTGTTTTCTTCAACTCCCCTAAATATGGACTTAATTGTTCAGTAACTTGAACATGAGTACTGCTGCATGCATCAGAATTACTTGAATCCGACATATTGAACTGTTATTATCTCACATTGTATCTCTATCGTCTTTCTTATAGACAGATGACATTAAATGTTGAAGAAGCTAAAGAGTCTCGAGTCAACCAAAGTGTTTTTCTCATTTACCAAAGCTTCTTAATTATCAGTTGTTCATTATCAACTGATATCAGTTTGTTATTTATTACTTAATGATTAACTGATTTCAGTTCATAGTCAACTGATAAAAGTTAGTCTTTCATCAGTTCATCTGTTTAAAGTTCGCAATTCATATATATATAACAATTGATGAAGTTTATCATTTGCAGGAAAGAGAAAAACAAAGTCAAGCTAATAAATACTTCATTCAATCATAAACGTTTGCACGGATTACATCATCATGTTTTTCCTCTACAAAAATTATCCACATTTTCAACCAAGCGGATAAGGGTGCGGTAGAGGTCTTGACAAAGCTATGAGAACCAGCTATGCGCTTAAGGATTTTCAGTTCCTTTCGAAGCATTAGCTGATAGAGATGACCATCCTTAAAGACGTCCACCCACACATCTATGTTCAAGTGCTCCCGCAATTTGTTCAACTCTGCCATCAGTTCAGGAGTGGTAGCCTCTCCAGTATCATACAGAAACACAAGCTTCTGTAACTTTTCCCAGTAATGAAGACTCTCATAGAAGACCTCATCTTCTATAGCAGCCTTTCTGGTCTCCAGAGAAAACGACGAAGCACTCGAGCTGCTCGTATCTGCCATTCTTTTTGTCTTAAATAGTTTCACCAATATATCTGTAACTAACCGTGTTACTTCTATTTATAGCCGAATATCATGGAAGCTGAAGGGCCGTCAACGTTCCAGCAAACGATAATCTTTCTGACCCTTAAATTTATTTTATATCATTTTAATTATTCTATGCACCAATTAAGGGGGAATATCAGTTTTTGAAAATGTTAACTGAGAGGACAATTATTTGTGAATACTCAACTGAAATGTATCAGTTTCCCAACTGATTGTTCAGTTGGATGTTTTACGAATCTTCTCACATAAGTTAACAAATTAAAAAAACTTATTATATTCCAAATCAACTGACGTGACTGCAGTTTCATAATGTGGCCTATTTTAAAACCACTCATTTTTTGCACACATGCTCATAGCACACGTACACATATTTTTATTCAAATTTTTTTTTGGACTTACACGTGTCCTATAATTCGAACAGTCACGTACATAAGTACTTTACCCGCCCCATTTCAGTTTTTCTTCTTTACGCTTATCCAAATTTCTCAGAGCAAAAACAAATTCAAGCATTCTCTTTCGCAGGAAATCATTCAGTTCAAATGGCAAACCAGATCCCATCTCACATGTTGAACGTTATGGCCATTGATTTTGACTCAGTTTTATCAGTTCAGGAAGCTGATGTTAAGAACGTTTTTCTGAAGATTGAATCTGCTGGTCTCAGAATGTTTTTGGGACAGTCTTCCCAGGAGATTTATCCGAAGGAACTTCTTGATTTCTACTCCAATGGTTCTGTCAATCCCGATGGTATCATCACCTCTACTGTTAATGGTCAATTGTTGACCTTATCTGAAGACTCTTTCGGAGAAACATTTTTGTTGCCGTCTGATGGATTGTCACACCTTGCTGAAGTCAAAGCATCAGATGTTGAAGCTATGCAAACTCTTCTTTCTGCTGATGGACGGAAAATCAAGGTCTCTGATCCAAAGAAAGAACTGAAACATGAAGTTCAGTTACTGGCTGATATTGTAGCCAAAGGGCTATTGACAAAGGCAGGATCCTTTGCTGCTTTAACCTTGGAAAAATTTCAGGCCCTTGCTGTTATTATGGCCGACCGACGACTCAACTGGAAGCACCTCATCTTCAACACTTTGAAGAACATGTTTCAATCCAACAAGCAGTCCAAGGGATTCGCTGTTCAGTTAAGCTACCTGATGAAAGTTAAAGGATTGGTGGCTGATGATTCGGAGAGATCATCCAAATTCAAAATTTTCAAATCCAAAAATGTGTTGCCACCCAAGGCCAAACTGGATCTCAATCTTGATCAGTTCATTAAGATCAAAAAGGAAATTGGAGCTCAACAGGCTGCTCCCAAGTCTGTAAAAAGGGCAAAAGCGCTGACTCAACTGAAGACTACAAAGAGAAAGTTGATTCTAAGTGAATCAGAATCGTAGAAAACTATGTCTCCCCAGGTTGTCAAGAAGCCTAGAACTAAGAAGACAAAACCAATAGCTTCCCTGGAATCTATTCCTACTGAAAGGTTGAAATCATCGGACCCTCAACAACCTATTCAGGCTATTCCATTAAAAACCGTTTCAGCTAAAGCCTCAGCAAAAGATCAGTTGCCTCGAACAACTGACCCATCAAAGATGGAGTCAGTTAGGATCATGTCCTCTCTGAAAATAGTTAATCGCCCTATTTTCTTTGCTCCTGCTCGACCAAAGGGAATATCTATTCGGGAGACAGTGGAAACTACTCGTTCAAGATTGAACATTCCACACATTCTCACCGACAAGAAAGGGAAGGGCAAGTTGATGGAAGAGCCCAGGCCAACAAATGCAGTTCAAACCCATATCGACCTCATTTGGCAACAGGTAAATGCATTTGCCACAACCAAACTAAAAACTTATGACGCCTGGACTATGTACAGAACTCATACTTTTGCAAACAATTAAAGAGAAAGTCCCAGCTGAAGAAATTTATCAGGCTGGAAGAAATTGTCTTGAGGATAGTCAAAGCTGCCACTATCGTGCAGGCCTTGCGAAGAAAAAAATTATTTCTTCGATCTAATGAGAGCCAAAAAGTTGGCACAACTGGTTGAAGAGCTGAAGACCAACTACATTCCTACGAATCCAACTGCATACAATGATCGAGCAGTGCTTACTCAATTGGATTCATCTTGCCTAACTAAAGAGTATCGCGCATTTTATCTAAGGCAACCGAACCCAGCTGAACTGAACTTTCTAAGAAAACCAACTGATTAGTTGAACTTAATTGAATTCTCGAAGACAGCTGACTGATCAGTTAGAAACCGATCAGTTGATATATTCAGTCGTATGCTTCCTTCAACTAAACATGTCTCGGGAAAGAACATTCAACCGACAAAGAGTCATAGCAGATTGCAACTAAATACGAAACGCCGCACTTCAATCAATACAGCTTAGAACAACGCATTTCGGCTAAAGCAATTAAGACGCCGCATTACAATAAACGAGGCAAACAATGCCCAAGGAATGATGAAGTGGCAATCAACGGATGCAAAGATTCAAATATATCTCAAGTTACCGTTGGAAGGGAATATTATAAATATGACAGAAGATCAGCTGAAAAAGTGTGCACAAACTCTCTATTCAAAGCTTGCTATTACTCTGTCAAAATTTCAGCTCACACTCACTTGATTTATTCGTAGCAGTCAAGGCTACAATTTGAGCTCACTAGCACTTTGTAATAATCGTTAAATTCGATAGTCCTAAGATCAGTTACGCACTGAGAACATTCTGTAATACTAAGAGTTTCAGTTTTTGGCAGTGATAAGTCCAAACTGAAGTGGGTCAGTACAAATCTTGTATTCGATCAAAGTTTTTTAGTGGAAATCCTATCCTTGAGATAGAAGGAGTGACGTAGGAGTAATTGAAATCTCCGAACATCCAGAAACAATCCTTGTGTCTTTTATTTCAGTTTTGTATTCTATCTTTCAGTCAGTTAATTTTCGCAACTACTTTAGTTTAACTGATTTTCATTGACCAACAAGATTCCAAGAATCAGTTTCTCACCAAACTGAACTCAAAACTCGAAAAGATCAATTTTAATTGTGAGTGTTTATTCAACCTCCCCTTCTAAACACTCTTGTTTCGTTAATCGATCCTATCATTCTTGTTGAGGGACTGGATTTCCTCATTCATAGCTAGCTTCCAGAGACTACTTTCTTTACTATTTATGGATTCTCTATAAGTCCTAGGTTCATTGTTGATCATCATTGCTGCAGCAGACAGTGCATGGGCAGAAATATCAACATATCCATACTTCACAGGTGTTCCTTACTGTCTTGTGTCTAACAATTTCAGAGTTTCTGCAAAATTCAGAGAATTCTTCGCTTAGATACTCTAGTCCATTATCAATCCTAAGCTTCTTAATCTTCTTTCTAGTTTGATTTTCAATCAAGCACTTCCACTGTCTAAACGTTGTGAAAGCTTCACTTTTGCGTTTCAGCACATATACCCACACTTTCCTAGAGTAATCATCCACAAAAGTGATGAAATAACTGGCTCCTCCCAATGTCCTCACGGAAGCAGGCCCCCAGATGTCTGAATGAATGTAATCTATTGTGCCCTTAGTGTTGTGGTTAACGGTGTTGAACTTCACTCTTGTTTGTTTACCTAGAATACAATGTTCACAGAATTCCATTTTGTTAACATGATCTTTGCCAAAAGCACCTTGCTTCTTTATTTCATCAATGCCTCTTTGGCTAATATGTCCTAGTCTTAAATGCCATAGCCTTGTCATATCCTCTTTTGTTTCAGTAAATAAACCGCTGACTAATGGTAAGGTGTTGCCTTGTAGGATGTATAAACAATTCCTTTTGATTCCTTTCATTGTCACCAATGCACCTGATGTTACTTTTAAGATCCCACCCTCGGCCTTGTATGAGCAACCTTCACATCGAGGCTTCCAAGTGATATGAGATTTCTTTTCAGGCCAGGAACATACCTCACCTCTGACAGAGTTCTGCATGAACCATCCTCCATATTGAGCTTTATGGAGCCAATTCCTGTTACTGTGCATTCAGCATCATTTCCCATAATCACTCTTCCCCCATCAAAATCTTTGAAAGTTTGAAACCACTCTCTTTTTGGGGTCATATGAAAAGTGCACCCTGAGTCCATAATCCAATCATTTTCCACTCGATCATGTGTAACAGCTAACACTTCTGAATTTTTGTATCCATCTGAATTTGCTGAATCTTCCTGTTTAGTTTTCCATTTTTTCTTCCTTTCGGGGCAATCTCTTTTGAAGTGTCCTTTATGGCAGATGAAACATTTTAATTGAGCACGGGATTTGGACCTACTTCTTCCCTTTCTTTTACTGCTATTGTAATCCCTCCTTTCTGGTCTTCTTCTTGACACCAATGCTTCTCCATCACCTTGTTACTTTACTGCCCTTCCATTCATCTCTTTGGCCCTAAGTGCAGTATGTACTTCATCCAAGGACAGACTTTCGCGAGTATATTTCATCGTGTCAACAAAGACTGAGTATGCCTTGGGCAATGAATTCAAAACCAAGATCACTTTGTCTTCATCTTCTATCTTTCTACCAATATTTTCCAAGGAGATGATTATTTTATTGAATTCATCCAGATTATCCTCAATGGACATATCCTCTGTCATTTTAAATCCGAATAACTTGCCTTTCAGATGAATTCGATTGAAGAGAGTGTTTGTCATGTATAACTGCTCGAGTTTGAGCCAAACGGCTGCTGCAGTAGATTCTTTGTCAACTTCTCGAAGAACCCGATCGCCCAGATGCAGAATTATAGAGCTGTACGCTTGTTCCATTATATCCACTTTTTTTTCGGTGCTTAAGGATGATGGCAATTTCTCGTGTCCTTCAAGAGCCTTAGCAACCTTCATTTGAACCAAGATTGCTTTCATCCTCTTTCTCCAGATCGAGAAATCTGACTTACCATCGAACCGTTCAATGTCTGCCTTGGTTACTCCCATTCTGGACATCTTCACTTGAACCTCTAG
Organism: Primulina huaijiensis; assembly: GCF_012295235.1. Taxonomy (NCBI): domain Eukaryota; kingdom Viridiplantae; phylum Streptophyta; class Magnoliopsida; order Lamiales; family Gesneriaceae; genus Primulina; species Primulina huaijiensis. The sequence goes on along the minus strand of NC_133323.1, from coordinate 7,738,511 downwards.
AACCAAGCTCTGATATCATTTTGTTATGATATGATCCCAGTAAGCGTTCAATCAAGATTCACCCCAGATGAATTGGATTCAACCGAATGCACAAGAACAGAATTGTAATGGAACACTATCAAGAAACAATAGATTTATAGTGGTTCAGTTGAATAGCCTACATCCACTTTCAAACCAGGGGCAACTAAACTTTATTGATACTCAAGGGAAGATTACAAGATGAACCAACTATCTTCTCAAGTTCTCAAAAAATTACAGAGCGTCGAAAAGAAGAAGAAGAGAGAGTATATTGACTCCTTTTTTTTTCTTCATCTAACAGCCGTAAGTTTATATCATGTCCACCTAACAAACTCTTAACCGCTCATCTTTTACTTAGCCAACTAAGCTCCTATTAATTTCCTTCTTGACTTGAGCTGACTCCCTTCCTTGCTTTTATGAGCTGGAACTGATTCATTGGTCCACTAACAACAAGAAAAATATAGATGAATGTTATTTATATTATGTCGGCAATCAATTGTGAAGTTGGCAAAGGTCAACAAAGGTAGATGGTATGGACAAATTTATGAACACGTTTTTGCAGGCTTTGAAATTTGCACAAAGTTTTCAAATTTGACGAAGGAAAATTCAGACGAGAAAACGTGTTTTTTATACGCGTTTTCACATGAACCAAAAGCTCTATAAATAAAGATTCCTCCCATCATTCCCAAATCATCATTTTTTTCGAGTTTTCTCTCATCTTATAGCATTTGAATGTTTATTTCTATAATATTTGTGAGGTGTTTGTTCTCCTGTATTAAGAGAGTGTGTGTTCTTTTTGGAAACACAGTGAGTTATTGTACACCATAAAATATTATAGTGGAATTAAATTCATCTTGTAAATGGTTTTTACCCTAATAATTTTTAAAGGTTTTTCACGTAAATATTTGTGTCCAATTTATTATTTATTTTCATATTTATTATCTCAAGTTGCCGTACGTGAGACAAGAGGTGGTCGGTACAGTATTTCGTACCAAAATTTCGTACCGAAAATTCCGGTATGAGAAAACTGATACCGTTACTGTACCGACTTTTCTATATGCTGAAGTTTCGGTACAGTATCGATAAAATACCGTCATACCGAAAATATATATAAAAAAATCATTTTCTTGTAATTTCAAAGCCACTGATCACCAATACTAAACAAATAATTCAAGACAGTCAAAGATACCAGGAAAGATATACACAAAACAAATCCATCAAGACAATAAACACCAACCGCAACATGTGTCTAGAGATCCAAAACATCAATGAACACCAATAAACTTCAACCGTAATATGTGTGACTTCTTCATCCGCTATCTTTTCAACAATGTCTGGGGTCCTGTGATTTCTGAAGTCTTTAACAAGTCGAGGCCCATCATCCAATCCTCTACCTAGCTGTAAGGTTTGACAACAAATATAAAATTTCTCAACAGTTTAAATTCTCAACTATGAATCAAATTGCTACACTGAACTTTGATTTGGACTATTCGAACATGATGAGTCCAAACAGAAGTTAAATTCTTTATTTTACTACGATATCAATATATATTGTTTTATGCCAAAAAAACACCTTATATGTTTTAAAATTTTAATTTTATTATTTGAAAATATTATATATTTTTTAATTTATATATATTATTTCGGTATATACTGAAAATTTCAAATTTCATATTGTTACCGTACCGAATATTTTGGTATCCGTACCATATCATAACCAAAAATTTTGATAAATTCGGTAACCTCAGTATACCGAAAATTCGGTATTTTTTCTCACCCCTACGTGGGACCAACAAGTGATATCAAAGACTTGGTTCAAAATTTATTAAAATTCTGAGTATTCTCTGTGGTTGCAGCCTAGACTGATCATCCACATCAGAAAAGTTTTTTTGAGATTTTTTGATACGAACACGGATGAGCAAGCCCCAAGGAAAGCATGGGATCCCTTAAAGTTGCCCGAGGGACCAATCACGAGGGGACGACTGAAGAGGTTTAAAGAAGCATTGCATGGGCTTATGAGCAATGAAGAAGGACTTACAAGCAAGGTGCAGAGTGCTGAAGGGTTTGTGCTGCATGGGAGTAAGTTTGGGAGTCATAGAAACATCATTCAAGTGATGAACGAAGAAAATGGCCAGATTGCTCCGCGCCCGAGCGGTAAAAAACTACCGCCCGAGCGCCAGACGTACTATCCAAGAGGTGATTTCCAGAACACTCGGCGCCCGAGCAGTCACATTCTACCGCCCGAGCGTGAATAGTCCAGAACCCTCGGTGCTCGAGCGGTAATATCCTACCGCCCGAGCGAGAGTCAGATGCGAGAATTTATTTGTTTCCTTGATTAGAGTCCTAATTATTTTTGCAAATAGATATTGTTATCTTTTGGGTATGTAAACAATATTGGCACAAAAATTATTACATTATTCAGATTATTATTGATATTTTATCAAAGTTTTAGAGTTTTCTCTCGAAAACATTCAAAGCCTTGCTTTGTTCCTCAAATCAAACTTAACAAAGTTTTTAATTTTGTGGCGTTTTTCGATCGTGTCTTACGCGGATTGTTAAAGATGAGTTCTTTGAAGGTTCGATTAAGTTTCGATTGTCTCTTTTGTGATTGTTTATTACTAAACCACGTAGTTTAGGGGTGAAAATCACGTACACACTTGAATCAAAAGATCGGGACACAACAAACAATCCTTGTTTGTTATTGAATTGAGGGCGTGATTCATATTTAATCGTGTTTGCTATTCGTTCGTACGAGGATTCATATCATTTGGTATCAGAGCTTTGGCTCATTGAATTCAAATAAGTTTATCGCATTATTATCTCGTTCTATTATCAGATCTGTTATCTTTTCGTTCTTTTTTCTGATCTATCTTTTTGGTATATCGTTCTTCGTCATTTTCTGAAATTTTGGTGATTTTTTTTCTTTTTGTTGGGATTTTCGAGCAAGTGCTTGGGAAAAAAAAGTACCAAAAATCCAAAAATTCACCATTATTTCTTTTTGATAATTTGTTCAATTTCCTTTAAAGATTCATATTCAATTGCCTCTCACAGTAAAAAAAAAAATTATATATTCTAATCGCTTGTCTACGCAGTCTAAGTGAGTCGATCACAATTGTTCACGAGTTGAAACTTGATTGTTTGATATACTCAAATACAAAGTTTGAGCACCTTGGGGGAACTCTCGAATTTGAGTGACATTACTTGAGTGCGAGTGAATTTTCTTTGGAGTGACTAGTAAGTATTTGTTGTGAGCAAAAAAAAATAAGAGAGGAGAGACGAGTGAATTTTCTTTGGAGTGACCGTGAGGATTTGGGTGAGGAATATTTTGTTTTCTACTAACGTTTTCTTGCATGTACAAATCTGAAATTAAATGGAGATGGAGGTAGGAGATAGTTCGAACCCGAGGTTGTCTAAGGTTCAAATGGAGGCGTTGTTTGGGCATTTCAGTAGGATGATGAGGGTAGAGTTGGAGCCATTGCATGAGAGGATGAGTAGGCTTGAAGTTAGTACTAGTGGAGATAAATCTAAGCCTAAAAATATGGGTAAAGGAGAAGAAGAAGAAGATTATGATTTGGGAGGAGATGAGGAGAGCCAAAATAAAAATTAGGGTATGAATAGAAGAGGTAGAGGATTTGGTAGAGGAAGAAGAGAAGCCGTACGTGGTAGACATGATGGGAATAGGGAAGATGGTAACATGGGTAGTATTAAGATGAAAATTCCATCGTTCCATGGAAAATCTGACCCGGAGGCATACTTAGAGTGGGAAAAGAGGGTAGAGTTTGTGTTTGAATGTCACCACTACTCCGAACAAAAGAAGGTTAGGTTGGCGGTGGTTGAATTTCTAGACTATGCTCTCATTTGGTGGGATCAACTAGTGACCACTAGGATGAGGTATAATGAGAGAACCATTGAAACTTGGGATGAGATGAAGAAGGTCATGAGAAAGAGGTTTGTACCCAAACACTACTATAGAGAGATGTTTAAGATGTTACAAACTTTGAGACAAGGGGTAAAGAGTGTTGACGACTACTATAAGGAGATGGAAGTAGTCATGATTAGAGCCAATATAGAGGAGGATAGTGAGTCGACCATGGCACGTTTTCTTTGTGGTTTGAACAGGGAGATTCAAGATCAAGTGGAGCTTAGGCACTACTTGGATCTAGACGAGATGGTGCAAATGGCCATAATGGTGGAGCAACAACTCAAGAGGCTAGGAGTTGGCCGCACCAATCAAACTGGGTGTTCGTCATTTTCTTGGCGACCAAATGTGGCAAAACGTGATGAAAATAAATTGATGACTAAGACTAAGATTGAGAACAAGCAAGAGACACCTAAACAAGGAGTGCAAGGTAAATCTGAAACTCCTCTTAATCGTTCTAGAGATACTAAATGTTTTAGGTGTCAAGGGTTGGGTCATATTGCTAGCCAATGTCCTAATAAGAGGGTGATGATTTTGAATGACTATGGTGAGTATGAGTCTCAAAGTGAGGGTGATGACGAGAGTGATGATGATGAGATGCCTGAGTTAGAGGATCCTGATGAGGGATATGAGGCGGTTGTAGGTGAAGCTCTGGTGATTAGGCGGATCATGAGTGCCCAAGTCAAGGAAGAGGAGACTAACCAAAGGGAAAACTTGTTTCATACTAGGTGTTTTGTGAGTAAAAAGGTTTGCAATCTTATCATAGATGGGGGAAGTTGCACCAATGTGGCTAGCAGTGAGATGGTAGAAAGGTTGGGTTTACCTACGTTAAAGCATCCTCAACCATATATGCTTCAATGGTTGAATGATTGTGCGGAGGTGAAGGTGAACAAACAAGTGTTGGTGTCTTTTTCTATTGGTAAGTACATTGATGAGGTCTTGTGTGGTGTGGTGCCCATGCATGCTTGTCATATCTTGTTGGGTAGACCATGGCAATATGACATGCAAGTGACACATGATGGTTTAGGAATAAGTATTCTTTTGTTCTCAAAAAAGAGCCTATTGTGTTACTTCTTTTGTCCCCAAAGCAAGTGTTGGAGGACCAATTGAAAAAAAGAAGAGAGATGAGGCCGAAAAAAGAATGAATTAAAAAATGAGGTGGCCTTTGAAAGAAAAGATGAGATGGCTGAAAGAAATACAGATAAAAAGAGTGAGATAGCCACACAAAAGAAAAAAGAGAGAAAGGAAAATGAGAGGAAAGAGGCCAAAAAGAAAACATATATGGCCCAAAAAGGTGAGTTGAAACATTTGATGCACACACATGAACCACTTGTGTTGATTCTTCATAAAGAGATCTTCTTTAACACAAGTGATATAGTCGGGTCCCTTCCGAGCATTGTTGTTTCACTTTTGCAGGAATTTGATGATATATTTCCGGAGGAGCTACCTCAAGGACTACCACCATTGAGGGGGATTGAGCACCAAATTGATTTTGTACCCAGGACTGCATTGCCAAATCGTCCAGCTTATAGGATCAATCCGGAGGAGACTAAGGAGCTTCAACGGCAGGTAGGTGAGTTGCTAGATAGGGGTTTTGTGCGTGAGTCCATGTCACCTTGTGATGTACTTGTTTTACTAGTTCCCAAGAAAGATGGCTGATGGCGTATGTGTGTAGATTGTAGAGCAATCAATAACATAACCATTAAGTATAGGCATCCCATACCTAGGCTAGATGATATGTTAGATGAGTTGCATGGTGCATGTATTTTCAGCAAAATTGATTTGAAGAGTGGATATCACCAAATTAGGATGAGGGAAGGTGATGAGTGGAAAACTGCTTTTAAAACCAAGTATGGGTTGTATGAGTGGAGGGTCATGTCTTTTGGCTTAACTAACGCTCCTAGCACCTTTATGAGGTTAATGAACCATGTCTTGCGTGCATACATAGGAAAATTTGTTGTGGTTTACTTTGATGATATCCTAGTGTATAACAAACACTTGGATGAGCATGTTAATCACTTGATACTTGTGCTAATCACACTAAGGGCTGAAAATTTGTATGCTAACTTAAAGAAATGTGATTTTTGTACAAGCAAACTTGTCTTTCTTGGTTTTGTGGTACGCACACAGGGTATACAAGTGGATGAAGACAAGGTAACTGACATTCGAGATTGGCCAACGCCTACTACTGTTGGTCAAGTTCGAAGCTTTCATGGTCTTGCAAGCTTCTATAGGAGGTTTGTAAAGAACTTTAGCACACTTGCAGCACCGATGACGGCGGTAATCAAGAAGAACGTTCCATTCCTTTGGGGTGAGGAGCGAGCGAAGTATTTTAATCTTATTAAGCAAAAATTAATTAATGCTCCTTACTTGTTTTACCTGATTTTTCTAATACTTTTGAAATTGAATGTGATGCTTCAGGTGTAGGTATTGGTGGAGTGTTGATGCAAGGAGGACGACCGGAAGCGTACTTTAGTGAGAAGCTCAATGGAGCAGCGCTGAACTATCCAACGTATGACAAGGAGTTGTACGCACTTGTGAGGACACTAGAGACGTGGCAGCACTACTTGAGGCCTAGGGAGTTTGTGATTCATACGGATCATAAATCCTTAAAGCATCTTAAGAGGCAGCAGAAGTTGAACAAGAGACATGCCAAGTGGGTGGCGTTTGTGGAGACATTCCCCTACATGATCAAATATAAGCGAGGTAAGAAAAATGTAGTGGCCGACGCACTATCACGAAGGTACATTCTTTTCTCTACCTTAGAGTCTAAAATTTTTGAGTTTGAGCATGTCAAGGAGTTGTATGTGCTAGATGAGGATTTTAAGAGTGTGTTTGAAACTTGTATGCATGGTCCACATGAAAAATTCTATTTGCATAATAGTTTCTTTTTTAAAGAAGATAGGTTGTGCATCCCTAGATCATCCATTCGTGAATTACTTGTTAGAGAGGCACATGAGGGTGGTTTGATGGGACATTTTGGTGTGGCTAAAACTTTAAGTGCATTGCATGAACATTTCTATTGGCCACACATGAAACGTGATGTTGAGCGTGTTTGTGAAAAATGCATAACTTGTAGGCAAGCTAAGTCTATAACACAACCACATGGATTGTATACACCACTTCCTGTCCCTAGTGAACCTTGAGTTGATATTTCTATGGATTTTGTTTTGGGGTTGCTTAGGACAAAGAAGGAGAGGGATTCTATATTTTTTGTTGTGGATAGATTTTCTAAGATGACACATTTTATTGCTTGTCACAAAACTGATGATGCATCTAACATTGCGGATTTGTTCTTTAAAGAGGTCGTTAGGTTGCATGGAATGCCTAGGACTATTGTTTCTGATCGCGATGTTAAATTTTTGAGTTACTTTTGGAAGACTTTATGGGCTAAACTTAGCACAAAATTTTTGTTTTCTACTACCTGTCATCCTCAAACGGACGGACAAACTGAAGTTGTTAATAGAACTTTAGGGACACTTTTGCGTGCTATACTTAAGAAGAACTTAAAGAATTGAGAAGATTGTTTACCATTTGTTGAGTTTGCTTATAATCGTTGCGTGCATTCTATTACAAGTTACTCGCCATTTGAAATTGTATATGATTTTAATCCTTTGACTCCGTTGGATTTGATGTCTTGACCTGTGAGTGAAAGGTTAAACATGGACGGCAAAAAGAAGGCTGAGTTTGTTAGGGGGTTGCATGAAAAGGTCAAGGCCAACATTGAAAAGAGAAATGAGCAATATGCCAAGCAACCCAACAAGGGGAAGAAGAAGGTGGTATTTGAGAAGGGAGATTGGGTATAGCTACACTTGAGGAAGGAAAGGTTTCCCGAGAAGCATCGTTCGAAGCTATTACCTAGGGGTGATATGATGGACCATTACATGTCCTCGAAAGGATCAATGACAACGCCTACAAACTTGATCTACCAGGTGAGTACAATGTGAGTTCCACTTTCAATGTTAGTGATTTGTCGTTGTTTGATGTAGGTGATGAACAAGATTTGAGGACAAATCCTTTTCAAGAAAGGGAGGATGATGCAAACACGGATGGGCAAGCCCCAAGGAAAGCATGGGATCCTTTAGAGTTGCCCGAGGGACCAATCACGAGGAGACGACTGAAGAGGTTTAAAGAGGCATTGCATGGGCTTATGAGCAATGAAGAAGGACTTACAAGCAAGGTGCAGAGTGCTGAAGGGTTTGTGCTGCATGGGAGTAAGTTTGGGAGTCATAGAAACATCATTCAAGTGATGAACGAAGAAAATGGCCAGATTGCTCCGCGCCCGAGCGGTAAAAAACTACCGCCCGAGCGCCAGACGTACTATCCAAGAGGTGATTTCCAGAACACTCGGCGCCCGAGCAGTCACATTCTACCGCCCGAGCGTGAATAGTCCAGAACCCTCGGTGCTCGAGCGGTAATATCCTACCGCCCGAGCGAGAGTCAGATGCGAGAATTTATTTGTTTCCTTGATTAGAGTCCTAATTATTTTTGCAAATAGATATTGTTATCTTTTGGGTATGTAAACAATATTGGCACGAAAATTATTGTATTATTCAGATTATTATTGATATTTTATCAAAGTTTTAGAGTTTTCTCTCGAAAACATTCACAGCCTTGCTTTGTTCCTCCAATCAACCTTAACAAAGTTTTTAATTTTGTGGCGTTTTTCGATCGTGTCTTACGCGGATTGTTAAAGATGAGTTCTTTGAAGGTTCGATTAAGTTTCGATTGTCTCTTTTGTGATTGTTTATTACTAAACCACGTAGTTTAGGGGTGAAAATCACGTACACACTTGAATCAAAAGATCGGGACACAACAAACAATCCTTGTTCGTTATTGAATTGAGAGCGCGATTCATATTTAATCGTGTTTGTTATTCGTTCGTACGAGGATTCATATCATTTTTAATAAGGTGCGATTATTTTTTCCAGTCTACTAAAATTGTTGAAGACACTATGGCGATCAGGTATGAGATAAAAAATTTCAATGGAAACAATTTTATGCTGTGAAAAATAAAGATACAAGAAGTTTTAATAAACGAGAATTGTTTGGCGGATATTGGAGATAGACTGGTGGAAATTACAGACGGTGGAAAGTTGAATGATAAGGTTGTTGCCAATTTACACTTGGTTATAGCAGACGAAGTACTGTCTAGTATCTTTGAGATAAAAAACTGCAAAACTTATCTAGGATACTCTGACAAAAATGTACGAAGTCAAATCACTACTCAACAAGATTTTTTTTATATAAAAAGACGGCTTTATACTATTCAGATGACGGAATCCTCATCGATAACCGACTATATTAACACACTAAATACTATATTTGCCCAACTCACTTCTATGAGGCATAAAATAGAGTAAAATGAACGTGCGGAGCTTCTACTTCAAAGTATACCATATTCATATGATCAACTTATCATCAACATAACCAACAATATTCTTATGGGCTTTCTAAAATTCGACGATGTCTTAACTGTGGTTCTCGAAGAAGAAAGTCGGCGCAAGAATAAGGAAGATAGGTTGGTAACATCGAAGCAAGCAGAGGCTTTACCGATTATAAGAAGAAGATTTATGGACCGTGATTCTAGTGGGAGCCAAAGACGAGGTAGATCAAAGTCTATAATTAAGAAGAAAAATATTTACTGCTTTAAATGTGACGGTAAAGGACACTTCAAGAAAGAGTGTACGAGTATTGAGAAGAGTTTTCAAGGAAATGTGGTCAGTATTTCAGAAAGTGGTGAAAATATTATTCAGTGAAATGGCAACATTTGTAGAAGGCATGCACAAATTTTGTGACACATGTATTATGGATTTAGGAGCGACGTGGCACATGACGTCTCGAAGAGAATTGTTTGATCATTATGAACCAGTCTCAGGACAATCTGTATCCATGAGAAATGATCATGCCTTGGAAATCGCTGGGATCGGTACTATCAAAATAAAAATGTTTGATGGTACCATTCACACCATACAGGAGGTATGAAATTTGAAGGGACTGACAAAAATCTTTTGTCCTTGGGGCAATTGGATGATATCGGGTGCAAAACCCGTATCGAGAACATGATCATGAAAATTGTGAAGGGTGGTGTGCTTGTGGTTATGAAAGCGGAAGAATTTGCTGCAAATCTGTATATACTTTCGCGATAAACACACAAAGAGGCGTAACTAGCTGTTGCATCAATTGGTTCAGGAGAAGAATTAACAGTGTTATGGCTAAGGAATTTGATATGAAGGACTTGAGACCAGCAAACAAGATTCTAGGGACGCAAGTTCACCGAGACAGAAGTAATAGAAAGATTTGGCTTTCTCAAAAAAATTATTTGAATAAAGTCTTGCAACGCTTCAACATGCAAGATAGTAAGCTAATCTCGACCCCTCTTCTTATTAACTTCAAGTTATTTTCCAAGATGTGTCCTAGCAGTGAAGCCGAGAGGATGGAGATGTCTCGAGTATCATATGCAACAGCAGTGGGAAGTTTGATGGTCATCATGATCTGTACAAAAGCGGACATTGCTCAAGAAGGGGGAGCAGTTAGTCGATATATGACGAATCCTAGATGAGAGCATTGGAGTAATGTTAATAGGATTTTTAGGTACATTAAGGGTACCTCAAATGCTTCATTATGTTATGGAAGATTATATTTTACACTTAGGGGCTATGTCGATTCAGATTATGCAAGTGATCCTGATAAGAGAAAATCTACTATTGGTTATATGTTTACACTTACAGGGGGAGCATTAAACTAGGTTTCAAAACTACAAACATTTTTGATGTCATCTACGACGGAAACAGAATATATGACATCTACTAAAGCTTGCAAGGAAGCAATATAGATTAAAAAGTTATTGGAGAAGATCAGACACAAACAAGACGAAACACATTGGAGTCCAATTTCATTTTGTGTGGGAAGTATTAGAAGGAAAATATGCATAAGATCCATACAAAAGATAACATAGCCGATTTTTTAACCAAGCCAATGAACATTGATAAGTTTGAGTGGTGTAGATCTTCAAATGGCCTAACGGAAACACAAGTAACAGGGAATGGCAAGATTGAAAATATGTGTGGAGATGAGTTTGATTCTCAATCAAATCTCCAAGTGAGAGAAATGTCGGCAATTAATTGTGAGGTTGGCAAAAGTCAATAAAAGTGGATGGTAGGGACAAATTTATGAACACGTTTTTGCAGGCTTTGTAATTTGCACAAAGTTGGAAAATTTGACAAAGGAAAATTCAGACGAGAAAACGTGTTTTTTATACGCATTTTCACACGGACGAAAAGCTCTATAAATAAAGCTCTCTCCAATCATTCCCAAATCATCCTTTTTTCTAGTTTTCTCTCATCTTATAGTATTTGAGTGCTTAGTTCTATAATATTTGTGAGGTGTTTGTTCTCCTGAATTAAGAGAGTGTGTGTTCTTTTTGAAAACACAGTGAGTGGTTGTACACTATAAAATATTATAGTGAAATTAAATTCATGTTGCCCGTGGTTTTTACCCTAATAATTTTTAGGGATTTTCCACATAAATATTTGTGTCCAATTTATTTAAAGATGAAAACAAAGACATGAATGACAAATCACCCAGTACGTAATATTTGAGTATACATACCTATATGTGCATACATGAAACATGACTGGTCATGAGGGATCAAACTGGAAACTCATGCTAAGACAAAAACGCGTCGAGAATATGTAGCCTCGTCGCAGATCTACCTTTGTGTTACTCAAATACCTAAAAAACACATGGACCTACAATGTCCCGTGTCACCATAACATGTGGTCCCATAAGATCTAATGCCAAGGAATGCTTTATAGTCTACGAGGAAGGGCTGAGCGACCCTACTGAACTTGATATCTCAAGGATATAGGCTTGACATGATATGAAAACGACACATAATATCATGACATAAAACATGCATCATATATCATATGAAAAGTAAAATGCGATAAATAAGCATACACACTCAGCTGGATATCTTAGTCGATACTTACATACCTCAAGAACTGGTTTGGGGTAATGTGAATGTCTATTAACTAGTCCTAGACATTTTAACACAACAAAATATTTATTCTCTAGTCATATTGTGAATACTCATACTCTAGTCATATTGTAAATACAATGCCTCAAGTATAACTCAGAGCATACATTTGTCCATCGACAGCCCTTTGGGGTCGATAGTTGTCCACTTGCTCATTAACCTAACAACTTCTCCGGAAGTGTTTCGCAGCTTGTCAAAATGAGCACAGAATGTCCAGAATACACTAGAAATCATGGAATTGACATGGATTTGGATGCTCTAAACTCAAGTTTTGTTTGACATCGCACTACTCATATGCTCCGAACTCCTATGTTTGGAAGCTCATTGGACAAGATATTACTTTACTAACTGCCTGAGTTTAGACGATTCGATCTGGCCTTCAGAACCATTCCATTTGATGGTTCCGAACTGTCCTTCGGTGGTTCAGATCTGACTGCTAAATAAATATTCTCTCATGTTCTTAAGTAACAACACCGTAATCATGTTTAAATTATACTTTATTGATAACATAACTTGAGTCATTATAGAGAATTATCTAGTACGCACCGAAAAATAGCATACACAAGTTCCATCGTCATAAATATAGATACAAAGTTTGAAGAATAATACTTTGCATCCTTTTTCATGCAGCGTTTGACTCGACTCACATTCTATAATAATTTAAGTTGAAAATATTTATATTATCGACACGTTCAATTTATTATTCTTACTTTACCAGTAATTTATTTTTTCATCACACGAGTTAAATAATATTAAAGTAAAATATGATTTACAAAAAAAAGATTATAAATAATATTGACAAGACTTAATCGGTTATGATAACCAAAACTATGTATATTATGAGTAGGTCTCTTGTGAGACGTCTCACGAATATCTGTGAGACGGGTCAACCCTACCGATATTCACAATAAAAAATAATACTCTTAGCATTAAAAGTAATACTTTTTCATGGATGATCCAAATAAGAGATCCGTCTCACAAAATACGACCCGTGAGACTGTCTCACATAAGTTTTTGTCGTATATTATACTCGAGTATGAGATACAAGGTACTTGAGTTTTGGTATTTTATAGGAAAAATTCAATGTTCGGTCCCAAATAAATATAATGAGCCGATTTTTTCCCTAACACTTTATATTTTTTTTCCATCAATTTTATTGTTAAACAGACAAGAGAAAGACATTCGAAATTTCATTCTCCGAAAGATCTCCAAAATCCCCCGAATCAATTCCACTTTAACTTTTTGTTCTCCCCAAATTGTCGCCATCGCCATCGCCATCGCCATCGCCATCGCCATCGCCATCGTCGTCGAGCCCTCGTTGTTGGATATCCACTACAAAAAAAAGGCCTACAACAACGGTTTTTCACTGTTGTTGTAGGTCTTTTAAAACTGTTGTTAAAGCTCCTGTGGTTAAAAGGTGCGCTCGGTTTTTATCCATTGTTGAAGGTACAATTTGTGACGGTTTTTGACAAATCGTCGCAAATAAATTTAGCGACGGATTTTATACAACCGTTGTTAATTAGCGACGGTTTTAAAACGCCGTCGCTACAAATAGCAACAGTTAGTTAATGAGTTCCGTCGCTAATATTTTCAGTAAAATAAAAAAAAATACTTTTAACAATTTAATAATTCTAAAAAAACTTGTGATTTGAATAGACTAATAATATATGAGATCTTAACTAAAATTTAAACATTTAACAAAAAATAAAACGAAAAAATTTATCCTAAGTCGAAGCTAAAATCATGTAAGAAGAAAAATTTTAAGTGTTGTGAAGTTGTGTGTTAAAATGAACCGAAAGAGCTGGTATTTATAGAAAATTCGCGACGGGTTTTGGTTAAACCGTCGCGAATAGAGACGGTTTAACCAAAACCCGTCACGTATTTAAAATTTGCGACAGTGTTTTTTGACCCGTCGCTAAATTTAACGACGGTTTTGCTAAAACTGTCGCTAGAATTAGCGACGGTTATTATTAAACCATCGCTAATTTAAAACATGCAAAGGATTTACGTAAAACCGTCGCTAAATATAGCGACGATTATTATACTGTCGCTAAACTTAGCGACGGTTTTAGGAGAAACCGTCGCTATGTTTGAATTAGCGACTGTTTTTTATACACCGTCGCTAAATTAGCGACGGTTTTGCTGACACCGTCGCTAAATACGTTGTAAATCACACTATTCAACGACAGTTTAAGAAAACCGTTGTCGATTGTCCAAAAAATACGCTAATAAACAACGTTTCTATAAACCGTTGTCTTTGACCCTAAAAAAACGCTCAAAGACAACGGTTTTATAGAACCGTTGTCATTGACCCTAAAAATCGTTGTCTTTGACACCTAAAAGACAACGATTTTATAAAAACCATTTTCTTTTGCATAAAAGAAACAGTTTCTAGAACGGAGGGAACAATGGAATTGATTTGGGGATTTTTGGAAAGAACCTTTGGAGCATAAAAGTTTGGATATGTCATTCTCCATCTAATTTAACAATCAAATTGACATAAAATTGAATTGGGACAAAATTACCGCATTTAAGACTGAATCGGCTTATTAAATTAATTTGGTATTGAATCTGGAATTTGACAAATTTTATACTTGATAATTTTTTTGTGATTTAGATATTTTAACCAGATCCAATCTGTTTGCATCGAGTTTGAGTAATATTAAATGGATATGGTTCGGGTAATGAGTATTCAAATTTTATACAAGGATGGGTATGGGCCGGGTAACTTGTTTTACAACACCGTACCCATACCCGACCTATTTAGGTTTTGATTATGATAAATATTATTCCCTCAACTATATATATACAACTTTCCTCCTATGTTGAATTTTTTTTTATATGCATATTTTATATATACTTTAATATTTAATTAATGATTTATGTGAATTACTAGTTGCATAGAATTAATGTCTTAATATTTGATTGAAAGTGTGTTATATACTATTTGGATGTTTTTTTTAAAATTCAAGTTGTGAATTAACAAGTTCAAAATTTAAAAATAAACAAATATTACGAATATAATTTTCTGACGGCTCTAACGAGATCAACAGGTAGAACCAGTTAACTTTCAGGTATGGGTCAAGGAGAGTATAAATTTCTATTTAAACAGGACGATGTAGGTCTTGGGTCTTTCAAAATTGCTGACCGGGTCTCGAGTCATACTAAACCCAACTCATACACTACACATTTCCCTTCTTGATTTTAATCGAGTCCCTTTAGTATTCATTATTTTTCAACGACCAATAAAACTATATATTTATATTTATTTTTGATATGATGTTCACTCATCTATTAGATGTAATGAAATATATTAAAATTTACATCCAAATAAGTAATCTATACTATATTATTAAGTGTGAGACCCTTAGAGTAACTAACTGGAATTGCAGGGGATTGGGCCACTCTCGCACAATTCCTACCCTTCGAGACTTGGTCTGTGTATATAAGCCCGATGTTATTTTTTATTTGAAACGTTAGCCCACTCTCAAAAAATCGAAGACATTCGTGTTCATGTTGGTTTCGAAAATGGTTTTGTTGTCGATAGAATAGGACAAAGTGGTGGTATTGGTGTTTTATGGAGGAAATCTGAACAAGTCACAGTCACAAATTATTCTAGCAACCATGTGGATCTCAGGGTCTCTGATGACATGAACGGAGACTGGCGATATACAAGGTACTACGGCTATCCAGAAAGAACTCGCAGAAGAGATTCCTGGAACCTTATTCGATCTTTGGCTGCACAATCCAACCTGTCGTGGCTGTGTATCGGAGATTACAATGACAAGCTATCTACCGAGGACAAAAGAGGAAGAATTGACCAACCTCAGTGGCTACTCCGTGGCTTTAGAGAAGCAATCGATGACTGCAACTTAACGTATATTCCATTACTCGGCCATCAATTCACGTGGGAAAGAAGTAGAGGAACTGAAAATTTTGTGGAAGAAAGGATTGACCGGCAATGGGTACACCGTCTTGGGTGGATAAATTTCCAAGGGCACAACTCCGCAACCTAAGTGCACCAGTGTCAGATCATTCCCTGATTTTGTTAGAAACAGAAGTCCAGGAAAAGGTGTTCCATAAGCATCAGTTCAGATTTGAAAACCGCTGGCTTAGAGAACCCGAACTTCACTCGTTAGTGGAGGATTGTTGGACTAGCAATAGAGAAAGTGATGTGCTACAAAGACTTACTCTCTGCTCGAAGGTGCTGGATCCCTGGGGGAAGACAGTAGATGGAAGTTTCCGACTCAAAATCAGAAAATGCAAGGAAAAACTCGAGTCCCTGCGAGACAAATATGATGAAGAGTTCACCATCACATTCAAGGAAATTAATGCACAACTAGCTTTCTCTACTTGTAGAAGATGAAGACTATTGGCGTCAAAGAGCGAAACAATACTGGCTTAAAGAAGGGGATAGGAACACTCGATTTTTTCACACCTCGGCCTCGGCAAGGAAACAAACAAACAAGATAAGTGGACTTAAAGATGCAGATGGACACTGGCAAGATGAGCAAAACAACATTTGCGGAGTGGTACAAAACTACTTCCAAAACCTATTCGCAGAAGTTGAAAACATGTCTAATGAAGTGAAAGTTGAGGTCCAACCTTGTGTGACAGAGAGACAAAATGAAGAACTATTGCGGTCTTTCACACTCGAAGAATTTAAAGAAGCTGTTTTTTACATGAAACCGGACAAGTCCCCAGGTCCTGATGGCTTCAACCCGGCTTTCTATCAAAGGTTCTGGACACTAATTGGGATAGATGTATTTTCCAGCTGTGTAGGATGGTTGCAAGCTATGATTTTCCCCCCTACACTAAATGACGCAAATGTGGTGTTGATCCCGAAATGTAAGAATCCACAGGCCATGAAAGACTTTCGCCCCATCTCTCTTTGCGATGTTCTGTATAAAATAATCTCCAAGGTCCTAGCCAACCGACTGAAAAAGGTTTTGCCCCATGTTATATCACCGTTTCAGTCCGCATTTGTTGCAGGCCGCTCCATAACAGATAATATCCAAATTTCTTTTGAGATCACCCATTACATGAAGAGACAAACCCGAGGAAAAATCAAAAACACGGCTCTAAAATTCGATATCTCCAAAGCCTATGATCGCATCGAATGGAATTATTTTATTCGGATCATGGAAAAAATGGGTTTTGCACCGAAATGGATCCAATATATGAAGCTGTGTGTCACTACTGTAAGATAATCCTTCCTGGTTAACGGGAAGGCTACTGGTCCAATAACACCACATCGTGGGCTTCGCCAAGGGGACCCTCTATCGCCCTATCTTTTTATCTTATGCACCGAATGACTCTCGGCTCTCATCAAGAATGCTGGGAGACTGGGACAGGTTCATGGGATTAAAGTTTGTCGAGGGGCTCTTTCCATCAGTCATCTCTTCTTTGCCGATGACAGTATGCTCTTCTTCTGATCAAATGCAAACGAAGGGAAAGCAGTGAAGAGTATCCTAGAAAAGTATGAGAAAGAATCGGGCCAGGCCATAAATTTAACAAAATCCGGCATCATGTACAGTGGTAATGTCCCCAACTTTGAAAGGGGAGTAATATCAGATCTCTTGGGAGTCTCGACATTTATTGACACGAGCCGATACCTTGGCCTCCCTTCGCTGATTAGTAGAAACAAAAAACAGATCTTTTATTAACTAAAGGATAGAGTCTAGACACGCTTACAAGCTTGGAAACAGAAGCCTTTGTCTAAGGCGGGCTGTGAAATTCTTATCAAATCAGTGGCTCAAGCAATCCCAACATTTTGTATGTCTACCTTCCTTCTCCCCTAATCCTTGCCAGAGGAAATTCAGCGAATGATTAATTCATTCTGGTGGGGTAGAAAACAAAACTCAGCTAAAGGTCTAAATTGGCTTCGATGGGAAAAGTTGTGTGTCCCGAAAGAATATGGCGGAATGGGGTTTCGAGACTTCTATGGATTTAATTTGTCAATGCTAGGAAAACAAGGATGGAAACTTATTAGTGATCCTAATGCTACAATCTGTCGCATCTACAAAGCTAAATACTACCCGAGAAGGGATTTCTTAAATGCCAATCTGGGGCATAACCCAAGTTTTGCTTGGCGTAGCATTTTGGCTTCCCAAGTAGTGTTAAAGAGAGGATATAGATGGAGGATTGGGGATGGCAGTCATATTAACATTTGGAAAGACCCATGGCTTCGTGATCCCTCCAATCTCTTTGTCGAAAAACCTATGATTCCGGAACTACATCACTGGACAGTGCAAGAGTTGATGATACCAGGAGCAAGGGAATGAGACCACGACATCATAGAATCGATCTTAGGACAGGGACACTAAAGCCATTACAGAAATTCCACTAGGACCGCCCCAAACCAAAGATCATCGTATCTGGCATTTCAGTAAGACAGGTGTGTTTACACAGTGAAGTCTTGCTATCATGTTGCTATGAGATTGGATGTACACAGAGAGTCAAGAAAGATCCATGGTAACTGGAAGGCAATCTGGAAGTTGGAAGTCCCACCGAGAATCAAAGTCTTCCTCTGGAGAGCTTGCAGAGAATGCCTCCCTCATCGCATAAATCTACAAAAACGGGGAATTCAAGTGCCATCCCTGTGTGTGGTGTGTAACAAGAACCTGGAAAACTCTTGGCATACATTTATATCACGTCCATTCGCACGTGCATGTTGGGAAAATGCCAAGGTAATCCAGACAGTAGATGCTCAAGCAGAGGGGGCAGAGGGGTTCACGCCTTGGATGTTCAAGATCATTAAAGAACTAAGCGGAGCAGAGTTGAGCAAGTTTGTTACCATTCTTTGGGCAATCTGGAAGCAAAGGAACTCTCTATTATGGAACAACCATATCGATACCCCCTCTAGAGTGGTAGATACAGCCATGAGCTTTCTTTATGACTGGATATCCTTAGATAGGAGTGAAAAAGGATCACAGAAAGCAGGAACAAGACCACAGGCGAGCTCATGGACACCACCTCCTACTGGAGCTGTAAAATGCAATATCGATGCAGCCTTCTTCGATGATATTCAATCGGCTGGAGTAAGTATGGTGATGCGAGATGCCGAGGGTAGATTTATTATCGCAAGAACCACCTTGATTAAAGGACTTCGATGTGTCAAAGATGGAGAAGCAATCGGGTTGTTGGAAGCTTTGTCTTGGATCTGTAATAAGGATTATTCTAATGTTATGTTCGAAGTGGATGCACAGACTGTCCACCTGGCCATGAGGTGAAATGTGAATGACAACATGAAGTTTGGAGGCATAATGAAAAGTTGTAGAGATATAGTAGCTTCTAAACCAAGTTTCTCGGTTTATTTTGTCCGTTGACAAGCAAACGAGAATGCGCATGTATTAGCTAAGCATTCTCGCTTTTATGATAGTCCTTTTGTGTGGGTAGAGACACCAACATGCCTTGGTAATCTCATGAACCTGTACTTTGCTAATTCTTCTGATGAATGAAAGTCTTTTGTCTCGTAAAAAAAAAAACTTAGAGGACACCAAAATATTTAATTTCATAATTACCCTTCTTACCCTACTAAAAACCACATCAAATCACATATTTTACATTAAAAAAAATCTAAACAAAAATTCTCTTTCAAATTGAACAACTCTTCTAAATTGAAAATAATTTCGTGTTAATTTTTTAATATTATTTGATCAAATTAAAAATAATAATAACACATCCAACACATGTACATTTTTTACTAGTACTTTATTAATGAACACGATAATTTAGCATTATATAAAAACTGTATGTATAAATTTATATTAAGAGTTAATTAAATTAATTTTAGCTTTTAAAAAATTTAAAACCCCGGAAAAAAAAAAACCATAAAAAACTATTAAAATTGAGACAGGGTTTAAGAAGAGAGGTTTAAGAGCAGCCATGGGAGACCTTTTGTCCAAGCCATCCGAATCAAACCCAAGCTCAGCCATCGCCACCTCCGCCATGTCTTCCCCGGATTCCTCACGGGCTCATCAACTCAAATCCGAAACAGAACCCACCCAGCAATCCAAAAAGCCTGAGCCCGAGACCCCTCTTCCAGACTCATCGGATCCACCAGCGCGCAAAAACCCCAAAGAAATTGAAGAAAATCCAGTGGAAGGGAACGGTGATGGGGCAGGAGAAGATCAGGAAGAGGAAGGAGAAGGTGAAGGTGGCTTTTGTTTATTCATGAAAGGGGGTGGATGCAAGGACACGTTTGTGGAGTGGGAGAAGTGTGTGGAGGAAGGTGAGAAGCACGGGGAGGATATCGTGGAGAAGTGTTTTCAGGCCACTGCTGCTTTGAGGAAGTGTATGGACGCTCATTCTGAGTACTATGCTCCGTTATTGGAAGCCGAGAAAGCTGCGCAAGAGGAGGCGGAGAAGCAATTGGAGGAAGGGAAGGAGGAAGTTTCGGATGGTTCTGAGAAAAAAGAAGAGTCTTGACATTGCAAGGTTTCTGAAATTTGAGCTGCTCTTTTTTGTATGATTTTTTATTGATGGAAACTCTGGGGACAGAGGAGATTTTTCTCGAGGTATTTAGCAATTAATAGGGTGGATACGAGTTTTTTAGACAAGAATAGTATGCTATGAATAAAATGTATGGGAAATCAAATGGCAATTCTTTCAATCAATGGTGGTGATCTTACCTTAGGAAGATGTTAACTCAGTTTAGGAAAAATGTTTTTGGCATATCTTGTTTATCTTGTGTCTGTGTGGTACACATCTTGGTTTGATGATTGCGATTGTGTTTTGTGATATGAAATTTTGTGAAGCTCTATCTGATGAGAAACGAGTGACATATTAGATGTTGGCACTTGACTTGTACTTGTAATTGTGATTAGCCCATGATCTCGTGGTTATTGTATGTTACTGAAGATAAACAAAACGCTTGCAAGTCCGTGATGGCTTAATGTCTTTGGATTGATGTGCCACACTATAATTGTGAATAGCCAATGATCTCGTGTTGATTTTAGGTTACTAAAGATAAACAGAATGCTTGCAAGTCCTTGATGGCTTAATGTCTTTTGGATTAATGTGCCTCATTGTAATTGTGATTAGCCATGATGTTGTGTTGATTGGATGTTACCGAGGATAAACAAAAATGCTTGCAAGTCTGTGGTGGCTTAAAGGCTTCTTTTGAGTTGTCGTGCCATGTTATGAAATACACGAAGA
Organism: Primulina huaijiensis; assembly: GCF_012295235.1. Lineage (NCBI taxonomy): Eukaryota > Viridiplantae > Streptophyta > Magnoliopsida > Lamiales > Gesneriaceae > Primulina > Primulina huaijiensis. The sequence continues at coordinate 7,717,374 of NC_133323.1, read as the reverse complement.
AAACAATCTATTTGATTTATTTGAGCCCGGATCTCTGCCTAGAGTTACCAACATGGCTACTGAATTAAAGGCTCCATTTGCCACATTGTGCTGTCATATTCTTGATAATTCGACAATGTTCATTGTTCAGAAACTTCAGATGAACAAAGGGCAGTTAAAGCCCCCTCTTGTATCATTTTCATAGCGACTTATATGGTATTTGAGAAGACTTGGAAGGGCATGCAGTGAATCTGTATTTTGTTTACTGAGCAAAGGGCAGTTAAAGCCCCACTCTTGTATAATTTTCATAGCGATTTATGTGGTAAATTTGAGAGGACTTAGAAGGGTATACAATGAATCTGTACAACAATTTGCACTGGTGGTTTTGTGAAGTTAGAATGGATGCGATATAGTTACTTGCAGATCCCATTTTGCACATTCTCTCTTGCAGGTCCTCATCTTGTGGGTTTGAGATCTATACATTAGTGCACAACGTGGCTCGTGAGATGAAACAATAAGGTTGTGTTTGGAAAAAGAGATTTGATTTCAAATGCATTATCATTATTTAATAACTTCAAGAGAATAAATTCAAATTCATCTTCATACTTATTTATAATACAATTGAAGTAATCACAATGGATAATTTGAAATCCATTCTCACTGATATGAATATAATATAAAAAAATAAGAGATTAATTCGATTTTCTTTTGTAGAGTGATCAACAATAATTATTTTTAATTTCTATTATTGTAGAGCTCGAATCAAATATTGGATGAAACAATGACTAGGAATGTATTTTGAATTCTCAGCATTCATAATAATCCAATTACACTTTGCTTTAAGTGAGAAAAGAGAAGTTCTGGAGTAACTATTTTATCAAAGTAAGAATGACACCGAATTAATAAGTCATGAAATTCACTAAAATTTTAGTTCAACCTACCTTAAAAAAATAACATGGGTCAAACACTGATCCCACATATTTGATCAATGATAGTCGTTTGATCAACATTAAGAGTAATACATCATTGTAGCATTTCATCAACCCAAAATATTTCTTACAGGCTTAGGATGTGCCAGTAATCAAGATAAAACACTTGCAATATGAATTGGCCATCACATTATATCATAACATCTACCTTTCAACATTTGATATTCTATAATATTAACATTGACCATCCATTTGTCTTTAAACAACCTTTGGTTCCATCTGCATAAAACACCAAAGGGCTCTAGCAAGATTTCACCATATTTATCGTATTCAGTCAAACCTCATACTTACACTTGATGACCAGGAAAACATCCCTATAAATAGATGCCATCATATGGTTTTACATCTATTGCTATAAATATAACAGATCACACACAAATTTTCTATCTTCTTTTGAGCTTTCTGCAACAGCAATGGCATCCCCTCAGCAGCTTGAAGTTGATCTTGAGCTGGAATGTAATATAGAAAATGTGTGGGAGTGTATGAAAAACGCCACCACGGTTTTGCCCGAAGCTTTCCCACATAAATTCAACAGCTTTGAGGTGCTTGAAGGCGACAGTATACATGCTGGCACAGTTTATAATGTCGAGTTTAAACCAGGTATATGTTCTTGATTGATGTTAACAACCCGAAACGATCATTTCCAGTTTACTCGATCAACTGAGTTTTTGTGTTTGTGCAGGGCATCCGATTTCATCCCCAAAGGACAAGATTGAATTGGTAGATGAAGAGAAGAAGATATACGTAAAGAGAATCGTAGACGGTGATTTCATGAAATATTTCCAGGAATTCTAGATCAAAATAGTTCTATCTCCCAAGGGTGATCATGCGACTTCGTTGAAATCGGGTTGTGAATTTGTCAAGGCAAGTGAAGATGTGCCCATAAAGGCAGATAGTATCATGGCTGATGCTGTCAATACCATTCAAGTCTTGGAGGCTTACATTCTTTGAAAGACATGACAAGTTTAGGACGATTTGCAAGAATAAACCTGAATAAAAAAGTTGTAGAAAAAGACCTAAAGACCAAAAAACACGTGTGTGCGATGTTTTGCATTAGGTTAGTTAAAAACTAATATTTCTGGCATAAAAAATATTACTTTTTTATGAGTGACCCAAATAGAATATTCTTCTTACAAAATTGACACATAACACCGTCTCACATGAGTTTTTGTGTTAAATAACAAATCATATAAAAGATTTCTAAATAATTTATATGTAATCGATCAACCGTTAATTTAGTCAATAAAAAACTCTTATATGTTTCAAATATGCCTGTAAACGCGCTCACACATTGGTGTCTTAATCAATGTTTTTATGACAAGTTCGATGATCGACATGAAATCGGTTTAACTTGACGATCAGATCGGAATATTGTTAAATTATATAAATATTAATATTATATTATGAATAATATTTTTTTAAATTTTAAAACCTAAAAGATGCATATAAATAGATGAAAAATATATATTTACCAAAGTTTAAAATCTAAATAACTATATACATATATTCAAAATGCCCATTATAATTATATATATTTTTAAATAAAAACAAAAGATTAAATAAACTCTAATATTACTAAAATAATTTTTTAATGAAATCCAAATCCAAATAATCATGTATATATATAATCAAATATTAAATTTGAAATTTTAAAAATTATAATATTAATTTTTTTTAAAAAAAATTGAAAAGTGATTGAATCGGTTATCCGATTTATAGCTTGTCGTGCTAGTTCTTGATCAGGTTTAACTGCTAAAACGGTTTTAAGAGTGTTTCGAACCAAACCTATTATCTGTTTATATTAAACCGTTCGATCCGGTTCGATTTTGAAAACTTTGATCTTAATGACACAATATATGTTTATTTCACAATATTTTTATACATGTTTTTAATTTCAGCATGTGTAAATTGGTAAGCGTGGTATTTCCCGAATTTTTTATTTGATATATATGTTTTTTTTACTTTCTAAAGCATTACTATAAAAGTTTAAATCCACATCATAATAGTATCATATGCTGATTTTTTTTATTTCTAAAATATCATTTATGTTTAATAATGACATAATAGATTAGATGACATAATGAGTCGATATAGATCATAAATCAGAATTAAGAATTCAAATTCTTAATTTTTTTCATTTTTTAAATTTATTTCGTAAAAAGTCATTAAATAATATTTTATTTTAAAATATTAATAAATATCATTCTCTAAAGATTCCCTAATAAATTTTAAATAATTCTATAATAATACAAATATCATTCTAAATAAATAATTTTTTAGTCCAGAATAATACATGTAGTTTGATTTGTGTAATATTTTGAAATTTCTTAAATATCCCCAACTTTTTTTCATACACAGAATAATTAACTAAGTTTTTTTTTTATCAAAATAAAATAAATTAGACCACCCTTTTAGTTAATTAATATATAACTATATTACTATGAAATATTAAGACTTACGAGCGGTTCACGAATTATGAAATAAAATAATTTGAGCTCAAATTTGGCTTGAAATTAAAAGTTGGAATATCTTCGAGTTTAGCTCGAATATAAATCAAATATTTTTCTAGATGGCTCGAAAAGCTCGCGAACCGACTCGATTCTTTTTTAGCCGACCTCTACACGAGTTGTGTTACAACACAAACGCTATTATCAACCCACATCCCATTGGCTCGAACCTTCCGCCGATCTGCTAGAATAAAATAGTCCCGGGATAGGATCAGCGTGATAGAATGAAGGGGACGATCCAAATAGTGAGTTGGGACATTACAAAGACCTGTTTTCATGTATTTCAGCTGAAGCAGAACGGGCTCGGAGCTAGTTTGTGACACAACGAATTTGTATAGAGCTGAGGACGACGATGATTCAAACCTCCAATCACTAGAACTTTTACTCAGGTTTGCAGGATAAAATGAAGAGAATGGTGTCTGTCAGAACTTCAATTTTACATTTTGTGAATGGAAATAATTTCTTGTATGAAATAACAGAACATGCACATTTAACTCACACTTCTTGGAACTTCTCTTGCAAAATAGGGATCCTATCTGTGCTCCTGCTCATGTCCCCTTCTTTAGCTTTCCCCCATATCACACCGTAGAAACCCTCAGTAAATATCAGTGCACCAACCGAACTGCGCAAGAACATCCAAACAGATTCGTTAACCGATTTCAAACCCGAATCCAAGACTTTGAACCTTGTAGTATAATGACTAGAAATACTTGTTAGCCAACATGCTAAAATTTGAAGTATGAAAACAACAATTATAGAGCAGTAAATGAAAGTAGTATCATATAGATACAGACAGAAAACTAAACAAAAACAATATGCAATTGAAAGTATAAATATCGAGTATTTAAAACAACAGGAAGCTAGTAAATCAAACCGAGGCTTGTATGAAGTACAATTTTCTTAAAACATATTTGTCCTCTCCGAAGGTGCTTCGAGGATCAGGACAGACAGCTGTTTCTAAGGATACAACGACAAAACCATGCAACAACTTTGCACTAAGTAAATATACTGACGAACTGAAATGTACTTTCACTTTATCACCAAAATTTAACGGAGGCTAAATGAAAAGCTAAACATATGAAATAAAAGAGAATGCTTGAATGAGATTTTGAGTGTGTTTGTAAAAAAATATATTTTATATATGGATTGAAGAAATGAACATACTATTTATAAGCTCAAAAATGCAAACAAAAAAATCAGATTAATTAAATTAATTAATCTTGCAATTAACTCAAGAATATGAAGAGCCAAAAATCTCCAATTAACTCCAAAATATGGAAAGTCAAAAGACACTTCCACAATCATGAACCACAAGTAACTCAAGAGTATGTAGAGCCAAAAAAAACACCCACATTCATGATCCATTATTTTTATTCAAACTTTAAATTTAATTCAAATTTTCAACAATACCTTCCGAAGTAAAGAACACCGTTCAAAAAAACAACCCCTATAAAAACCACTACAACAGTTGTTGAAGGATTAAACAGAGAAACAAAGAGGGGACCACTCTTCTTTACGCACCAAACAGTCAGATAGTTTCTGAATGATGAAACAATGATTGCCTGAAAATAAAATCTAGCAACATTATAAGCATTTATCAACTTGTAAACAAACCACTTTAGCTACATTAATAGACATATATTCTAACTTTTTTGAGATACAACAGATATTCCATTTGAATATGTTGAGAGATGATAATTACCCTCCTACTATATCGTGTGGCACAAGAATCAAAATGTGAGGCTTGGATTAGTATATAGTTCAAGATATGTTAGTCACTCCTATCAGTCATGTTAGCTTTTCATGAGTTGCAAATTGGCACGATTATTGGAAAGACGAATGTCCAGAAGTGACAACTAGCTCCATCCTGCTATGCAGCTATATATGTAGCAAAGTGATCAAAATGTGGCATTCTCTGCTCTACGCATTAAAATATCCGAGTTTCATTATAATCATCAAGCCGTTTGCCTACCGAATAGAGAATTGCTGCCAATCCAATAATTGTTTCGATTTTCAGAGGAGTTGCATCTATTTGAGCAATAAGAGAAACGAGTGGAGCTAGCTTGAATAGTGCAAAAAGGCAGTTGAAAGCAACTATGACCATTGACACTGGGTACATCCGTAGTATGGAAGCCTGAAACATTTACAATATAAATATATTGTCCACTAAGCCTTTTATTTTAGAGCAAATCTTCATGTTCATTAATCTTATTTAGTGTAAATTCCTATCTGTAATATGCAACTGGAGGCAAAAAGGAAAGATGCAAAAGAAAACAAAACTCCTCCTAGAACCAATTTGGTTATGATGACAAATAGAGTTGCGTATGAAATCCATAACTCAAAACGGCCTATTGAGTATCGTTGGTCCCTTACCGAAAGTCACGGAAAACGCTCCGGCAATGGAGGTAACAATTCCCACCAACTTTGCAGTGGTACTTAACTTTCTCCAATCTACTTCTTCCATCCTAAAACAATCACTTTTGTGTCAATGTTTGGCGAATTCTAGAGTTTTGAAGCGTAAGCAATTAACTTGGACAACAGAAACTTCATTAAGTAGTGTCTTTTGTTTTGTTTTTAACAAAAATAGTTTTGCACTGGGATAAGTTTTATTGAAGAGACGTTGAAGCAAAAGCTCTAAACTCTAGGTTTCTGCTTCTCCTTATTTTTAAATGTAGTTTAGAACGAAGGAGAAATAATTTTGTTGAATAAATGAAAAGTTCAGAATGCGTACATTTATAATCATCTACTACTAATCTACCAGTAATTTTAATTTAAAATTCAAAAACACTGAAGATTAATTAAATATCCTATCTAAATGCTATCTTATTAGATTAGCCAAATATTTGACACCCCTAAAGTTGGTGCATAGATGTTAATCATACTAATCATGCCCAACTTGCTAATGAGAAACTCAAATTTGGGTTTGAACAATCCTTAATTTGGTGAGAATATCTGTTATTTGCTGTGTTATGGGAACAAAAGGCATATAAATAGCTCCACTATCAATCTTCTCTTGTACAAAATTTATGTCAATCTCCACATATTTTATAAGATCTCCACGTCTTTGTTGAAAAAACTGCCGTATATGTGATATTTCCTTCTAATGAGATTGATAGACAACCTACATTTTCTAAATTACTATATATTTTGTATTGTATTTCGAATTTCATGTATTTATTAGCTTGAAATTTTTTTTGAATACAATTTGTTATTTAATATTTTTCCGAATTTCTTATTATTTAACATAATACGAAGAATTGGAAAAATAATATCATATACATGTATGTGATCAATTAATAATTACACTTCGAAAAATATTTCGGTTTTTACAAATATAAATAATCAATGAGATCATATCACAAAAAAACTTGTAACACTGTACCATTCAAAATTATAAAAGACAACTATACAAGGGTCTTGTTATTTAAAAACATTGCGCAAAATCCACGCTTTTTGTGAATAATGAAATGTAATATATTATAGGTAGATTTCATTATCCAACAATGATATGCACATTAGGTAATCTATCTCTATAAATAAAGAGAACTCCGGGCCTGGAATGAATCATTACTCTCTTGCCACAATTCATCCACCAAATATTCATTTTCTTGACAAATAATAATCATATTTCAGCCCAATAACACAAAAACACAATGCCAAAACATCAGATTCTCGTAATAAAATCAGGCGTAAAAATAAAACAAAATTAAAAAAAATTAATAGGCTTTATTATATCTCTGTTGTTTCAAAAAATCAAGCATGGGATTAAACAGTTTACCTATTTTGTAAGGGATTTTATGCTTCATTTTTAAAAAAAAAAAAAAAATTGTTGTAAACGAACGACCATGTTTCGTTTTTCCCTTTTTTTCATACAATCAGAACCAAACAAGTGTGATTTGAACTCAAAGACCTTGTGATGTCGAGGCCTTAATTTTCACATCAGAGCCGATGCAATTTGCCAGAGTACGAACAAGACAATGCAACAGATTGAGCGAATGACTTACCCAAACATAGCAAACAAGAAAATCCTCCAGAGAAGAGGAAAAGATAAAGGTGGGACCTTTGACCTGCAACCCAAACTCATTTTCCTTCAAAATCAGAGGTTTCCGTTATTAGTTTACCCACGGAGAAATGAGGCACCAGAAATGGTTACCTGTGGTAAAGAAAGGCAGTAGGAAAAAGAACAAGAGTGGCCAAACCATTAGAATATAGAGTCAAACTGTAAAAGCTTGTGCCTTTGAACATGGCCATTTTGCCTAATGTTATGTTAATGGCCAGAGCAAAAACTGCGGAAACCATGGCTATGAAAGGCAGTGAGGTCTGAATCCTTGCAGGCCACTCACTCAGAGCTATGCTCAGTTCAGCTCCTTCGAGGAATTGGCAACGAGTTTAGTGTTGGAGTTTGGATAGCTGTTGGCAAGCATTGGTCAAACTGCAACATGACTTACGGTTGTTTCATGTGAACCGAAACTGTAGATTAATCTTTTAAGTCATAGAAACTAAATATTTATAGTTAACTATTGATTTAAATTGTTCTATATATTGTATTGTTAAATTTCTTTCTATCTTTAAATTTAAATATATTAAGGAATTCTAATTCAAATGGGTTCAAACTGTGACCGAAACTGTTAGAAACCGTCGCCGAAACAAGGGTCAGAGCTAGTTTGAGACACTACGAATTCGTAAAGAGTGAATGACAATGATGAACCAAACTTGAAACTTCTAATCGCTTGAAATTTTTTCAGCATTACAGGATGCAATGAAATTAATGCTGTCTGTCATAAGTTCCATTTACGTTTGCTGGATGAGACGATTGCTTGTGTAATTAACAGAATATGTATTAAACATTCACACTTGGATCTTTTCTTGCAATAGAGGGATCCTATTGTCTGATAAAACTGTGCTCCTGTTCGTGTCCCCTTCTTTAGTTTTCCCCCATATTACACCGTAGAAACCGACAGTCAATATCAATGCACCAACCAAACTGCAGGAACATCCAAACAGATTCCTTAAATGTTTAAAACCTGTATCCAAGATTCGTTTTCGTAGAAACAAAATGTTGAACCATGTAGTATAATGACTAGGAGTACCTTCCGAGGTAGAAAACATCGTTCATAAAGACGACTCCAATGAAAACCACTATGATAATTGTTGAAGGCTTAAATAGAGAAACAAAGAGGGGACCTCTCTTCCATATGCACCAAGCAGTCACATAGAGCCTGAACGCTATATTAATCATTGCCTGAAAATAAAATCTTGAAACATTATTAGCAAATATCAACTTGAACGCCAGTTCAACTACCTTTTTTTTATACAATGGGGGATTGGGGATCCTATTCGTATCTAATCTAAATCTAAATTACCCACACAAGTGGTATTTGAACCCAATACCATAACTACAATCTACTAAAAATGTGATTATATTCAGAAATAATAATCGCCCTTGTTATAATATGTGACTGCCATGTAGCACAAGAATCAACATGTAGCGTTTGGTCTATGTATGGTTTATACAATTTGAGTAGCAAACTAATGCAGTTACTGGGATTGTTTGGGGCGATTTTTATGTGGCTTTCTATGTACCAAAGCAACTGAGATGTGAAGTTTGTGTTACTATATACATTAAAATATTTGAGTTGTATAGTTATCGCCAATTTTACCACTTGGTACAATGAGAATTCCTTGCTTTGTTCATACATATGATGTAATGAAGATGGAGAGAGATGATTGGGCCATTTGCTTACCGAATAAAGAATTGCAGTTAATCCTACAACTGTTTCGATTTTCCAAGAAGTTGCATCTCTTTGAACAATGAGAGAAACAAGTGAAGCTTGAATAGTTACAAAAAGGCAGTAAAAAGCGACTATGAACATCTCAGCCGGGTACATCTGCAGTATGGAAGCCTGAAACATGACCAATATAATTTTATATTAAGTCTTTTATTTTAGTGCAATTTTAAAGTTCATGAAGGTGATTTGACGTGATTCGAACCTGTAATATGCACCAGGATGCAGTGAGGAAAGCTGAGAAAGAAAGCAAAACTCCTCCCAGAACCCAATTTGGTTCTGACGACAAATAAAGTTGTGAATGAAATCCAGAACTCAACGGCCTATTGAGTAATGCTGGTCCCTTATAGAAAGTGACAACAAATGCTCCGGCAATGGAGACGGCAGTGCCACCCAACTTCGCGATGCTACTTATCCTTCTCCAATCTATTTCTTCCATTCTAAACCAATCACTTTTATGTCAATGTCTGGTGATACGTGTGAGTTTGGATCCATAGGCACTTGATGAAGAAAATAAACTTATTTAAACATAACATATTTAAAGTGTTCTTTTTTTCCGGAAAAACAATAGCAGTTTTGCACTTGGTATAGTAGAATGAAATTTAAAAAAAAAAATTCAAAGAGAAGCTGAAGCAGTAGCTCTAAATTCGGATTCCAAATTTTCTAGCTTTCTGCTTTTGAATTTTTCAAAAAGTAAAAGCAAACTAACATTTAAAAAAAGGTTTTTCTTAAATCAACTTCTCCATATCTGTGACCCGTGTTAGGGCCCCGGGTGTCCAAGTTGGTGGAATAGGTGTACTCGTGACCAATTAATCACAATTTTATTCCCTACTAACATCTTATTGGGCGAACTTGTTACACAAGGTTTGCCTGGTGTTGACGTGGTTTGCAGGTTACTGCATTTAGCATGAGGGTTTATACAGTGCTAAGTGCTGCGGGTTCCCCCTTACAAAAAATAAAACCACAATTTTTATTTAAAAAACAATTTCAAATGAAGCAAAACAACTAGGCAACTAATGGGAGATATAGAATGAAATTCTCTTTCCTCTTGAACGAGTGCAATATCAGAGAACAAATGCAACCTGAAAATAATGGCAAGGATGAACGTGAATGCTGGTACCAGATTCAACAACGCGGTACCAAGTGTTGGAGAGCTATAGTTTATGCCAGCATAACTGCCAATCTCTGCAAAACATCTAACAAAAGAAAAATGGTAAACTTAGGCAGCGTCCGTATATTATTGGGTAAAAAAAATGTTTAGACTAAAATACTTGAGGTTTGATAGTCCTTATTGACATGGCAACAAGATGTTTGATGTGTAACCATATGAGAAAACCAGATGAACAAGAGTTAGAGGCCATCTCTGGTGATTGCGGTGGCAAATGTTACTGATCTTGTTTTCACACGAGATTTTCCTTTACATGACTGACTACCTAAGAGATTTAAAATTTCCAGCTTGTTTCATGCCGTGCAAAACCAAGTGCAGCATATGGCACCCATAAGACATCTAGTGTATAATTCCTAGAAGAGATGGAAAAGCCCATTTCAAAAATATCGCATTTTCTCCGACGATGTGCAATGGATACGAAATAGAAAAGTGCAAGCACAAATCAATAAGTCATTGGCACTATTTCTACTTAGGTCGGATGTAGCTTCCATCATCTTTCTATATCATTTCCTTACATTTCTTAATACACCTAAAGAAATCAAATTTCTTATTTCCAAGAGACATTCTATACTATAAATATAAGATGCACGACGCGAGCTAAATATCCATAGACCATCAAATATACAAAAAGGCCATGTTTCATATATCTCATAAGCCAACAATAAAACGCCCGTGTTGCATTTTCACAGCCAAGCATAAAATCATTGATTTCAAAATTTTCCAGCTAATTAATCAAGAGAGCATACCCTGAAATTAACCACCATTCTCCAATTCCCTTAATTCAGGTTACCTATCTACCTATGCATTATTTTCTTGACATCCATTGACACACAATCAACGCATTTTTGCCCCAAAAAATATGGCACACAACCGAAGACATCACACTCTCGGTATGAAATTAGCAGCACAAACAAGCACAGATAGCACAACTAATTCAGTAAATAACTTACCCAAACATAGCAAGTAAGAAAATTCTCCAGAGAACAGGAAAAGATAAAGGTGGGACCTTTGACCTGCAAATAATCGAACACCCAAAACCCATCAAAACATTTTCTTGAAAATCAGAAATACCCATTACCCATAAACATAAAGCACCAAAAAGGGTCACCTGTGAAAAAGAAAGGCGGTTGGAAAAAGAGTAAGAGTGGCTAAACCATTAGAATACACAGATAAACTGTAAAAGCTTGTGCCTTTGGACATGGCCATCTTGCTTATTATCATGCTGATGGCTAAAGCAGAAACTGCAGAAATCATGCCTACGAAAGGCAGCGAGGTCTCCATCCATGGCCACTGCCTCAGCGCCATGATCAGTTTCAGCTGCTTCGATGAATTGGCAACGTGTTTAGCGTGGAAGTTTGGACATTTTGACTATATGATAATTGATCTTTGGTGGCTGGCTGCTACGTTTCTTTCAAAATTCATTTGGCCATCGAATTAATATTTATTTTCAAATTCAATATATATATAAAAGTTTGTGTTTTATCAAAACTTGTAGAACTCTAATCTTTAAAATATTTCAGTAGCGCAAGTCTAATCTTTAAAATCATTTGGTAATCAAAGTACATGTTCCGATTGCTCTCTTAACAGAGACAATTATTATATCACAATAATATTAGATCTAAAATAATTGGTACTCAAATATTATATATATTAATATTAATTTTTAATGTGTATTTCGTCCGAAAAAAGACACGTGGGTTCAGAGAGTGCAAACAAATTTTGTTGTGAATCAAAGAGTGCAAACACATAATTTTTCTGACAAAAACTAAATGCATATTTAAGTTTGAATGTTGTGATTTAAAATAAATTTATCATTATAATAATGATTTAATATTGTTATATGTCAAAATTCCACATAATTCTATTTAACAAAGTCATCTAAAGATTTTAAAATTAAAAAGAAAAAACTTCCAAACTAAATAATAATATAAAAAATATTATCGTAACAAGTTGAATCTAACTTTCTATAACGCCCCAAATAGTTGATTTTCATTTAATAAAAGACCCACACAGCCAATAATGTAGCCGCCACCCCTCGTATTGATTATATTTTTCGTAGTTTACATCAAAGTATTTCATGTTTTAATTTTAATATAAAAAAGCAGTCCATATTTTATTCTCCTAAATATCCACTTATAAAATATTAACAAGATAAATTTATGCTAAAAAAAGATGAATTATTAAAATAAATTTCATATTATCTACACATCAACACTAGTCCATGTCGCTCGTAAATCTTCATCTCAATAATTAAATGCATGTCAATCTTTGTCATATTGATTTTTTTCTATAATATCTTACTAAACCCAAAAAAAAAATTTCTATAATCTTTGGACCCACGTGTGTTTTTCCATATAAAATTTGGTATTAAAATATTGAAAATTTAGAACAAATATATTATATTTCAGAACCAAATGTTTTAGATCTGACATTAATATATGATTTTTGAGTACGCGAATATGTATAATAAATTTTGATATTAATGACTCGTCTTTTTGGATGAAAATTCAGTATAAAACATTGAAAATCTGGTATTAATTTATGATATTTGAATACTAAATGTTCCAGATCTGACACTAATATATGATTTTTTAGAATATAAATATGTATAACACGTTTTGGTATTAATGACACATGTTTTTTCAGATTAAAATTGATACAAAACATTAAATATTTGGTATTAATATATGATATTTCAGTATAAATTTTTTTAGGTCGAATACTAATATATAATATTTGAGTACATAAACAATTGTAGTAAGTAATGATATTATATTAGTTGTTCCACTTTTATACTCAAAACATTTTTGTGTGAATCAACGAGAAAGTTTCGGTTTGACAAAAACTAAACATATATTTAACTATGTTGTTGGAGATTTAAAAGCGGAAATAGAGATTGTAAGAGTAAATATTTGCGAGAAAACTTAAATTTTTTTATAAAATTTATTTTTTTAAAAAAAAATATGAATATTTATAATATAGATTCAAATTTAGTGAAAGACACCTTTCTTTTTCCTTCCAAAATAATTAAATATTCACAATACACGTAAAATCAATAATCAAACTATAAAAAGTGCAACATGCCACAAAGGCATTAACAGATTTTTTTTCCACGAACAATTGCAATTCTGATTCTTAACAATTTTGGTTCTTTGTGTTTTAAATTTTCAGTTTATTCCTTCATCTTTGTTTTTCATCTTATTTCAAATATAACATTAACATGACACCGATATGATAAAAGACGTCTTGATAAAAACTAACTAAACTTATCAAAAATTGAAATACACAATAATAAGACTAAAATTTGATAAACAGAGGACCGTAATCATAAATAAATAAACATGTAAAACTAAAATTGCAGTTTTTTTCATATGAAAGACAATCGGTTCTAAAGATAAAAATCATCGAAAAAGAAAAAGCATAAAGAAATATGATGATCACAAAATAGAGAATGATATAACGACATAAATACGTGATGATGAAAATGTTCCGTCAGAACCACAAACTGATAAGAATCGTGAAATCTCTATCAAATATATTAATACTGGAAAAATATGAAACCGAAAAGATATAAAAAAAATTGATGAAATATTTTCTTACAATGCGACATTTGACATCATAAATGGCAATGAAAATCATGAATCAATCGACATGACTGGATAAAATGATGTCATCTAGGTTGAATTGGATTCGCTAAATAAACATAACGTTTTTTGGCCTATAGTCCTTACACCTAAAAGGTGTAAAACATGTTGGGTACAAATGGATCTTTATTCGAAAGCGAAATGAGAAAAATGAAATAGTAAGGTATAAAGCTCGACTTGTTGCACAAGATTTTTCTCAAAGGCCTGAAATTTATTATGAAAATCTCCGAAGGATTTAAGATGTGTAAAGTACAAAGTTCAAAACCCAGCTAATGTTATTCTGTGAAATTGCAAAGATCATTATAAGGGTTAAAGCAATCCGATCGAATGTGATATAATCGGCTAAGTGAACACTTAATAAAAAAGAAATATGTAAACAATTCAATATGCTCTTCTTGCGTTTTCGTTAAGAAAACAACATCCGGATCCGTAATTATTGTTGTATATGTTGATAATTTAAACATCATTGGAACGAATAAATAAATTCAAGAAGTTGTGTCGTACTTGAAGGAAGAATTTGAAATGAAAGACCTTGGAAAAACAAAGTATTGTCTGGGTTTGCAAATTGAACAAAAAGAATGTGAAATATTTGTTCACCAGTCAAATTATACAGAAAAGGTCCTTAAACATTTTAATATGGATAAATCAAATACTTTAAGTACTCCAATGGTTGTTAGATCATTAAACATAGAAAATGATTCATTCCGTTCATGTGAAGATGATGAAGTTATTCTTGGTCCAGAAGTATCATATCTAAGTGATATTGGTGTCCTTATACCTTGCAAATTGCACAAGACCTGATATATCTTTTAATGTAAATTTATTGGCAAGATTTAGCTCATATCCAACAAAAAAATATTGGAACGGAATTAAACATAGATTCCGTTATCTACAAGGAACGATAGACTTGGGACTTTTGTATTCAAAAGATACCAATCAAAGTATAATTGGTTATTCTGATGCTGGGTATTTATCTGATCCACACAAAGCACGTTCTCAAATCGGATATGTATTTACTCATGGAAGCACTGCAATTTCTTGGCGTTCGCATGAACAAATATTTGTAACAACTTCATCAAATCACACTGAGATTATTGCACTACATGAAGCAAACTTTGAATGTTTATGGCTGAAATAAATGACCGAACATATCCAAATCTCATGAGGATTATCATTCGACAAGAATCATGTGATACTATATGAAGATAATGGTGCATGTGTTACTCAAATGAAAGAGAGATATATAAAAAGCGACAGAACTGAACATATTCCCCCTAAATTCTTCGCATTCACCCAATATCTTGAAAAGAATAAAGTTATTGATATTCATTACATTCAATCAAGTAAAAACTCATCAGATCTCTTCATAAAGGCATTTCCTATGACAATATTCAGAAATCATATATATAACATTAGGATGCGCAATCTACGAAATTTGTGAAGAATCGTTCATGTTAACATGAGGGAGAGTTTACTTGACTGTATTCTTTTTTCCTTACTCTGGTTTTTATCCTAATAGGTTTTTCCTAGTAAGATTTTTAACGAGACAGTATAAAAACATGTAATAAAGACAATCATTGTATCATGATCATCATCACAAGGAGAAGTGTTGAAAATAAAGAGTTGAAATTATTGAATGTTGAAAATAAGAGTTGTAAATATTGAAAATTAGTGTGTGATGATGTATGTAATGATGTATTTATTTTTGGATTATTGTCAAAAAAATTCTATAAATAGGTCTCTCAATTTGTGAAGAAGAACACAATTGAGTGGAGAAAATTTTATAAAATATGTAGTTTAATATATTTTGTGAGTTTGAAATTTTTACTTTTTACTATTTAAAGATTTTACTTTTATGGTAATTTTTTTTTATAACAAAAGTACTATAATCTAATTAAAAAACCCTAACAAAATTGCATCTAACTTTCTGTAATTAACATCTAATAATCTAGTCTGTCCAATTTATGTTATTCATAGTTTACATCAAAGTAGTCCATATTTTAATATAAAAAAATAGTCCATATTTTATTCTCCTAATATCCACTTTATAAATATATAAAGAAGATAATTTTTTATTTTTTAAAACAAACAAGATAATGTTTTAAAACAAATTTCATATTATTTACACATACATCACTAGTCTCGATCGGACTGTCAACTCATCTAAAACATACAAAGTGGACCGCACCTTCAATGAAACTTCCATATAATTTCCAACTCATAGCAACATCATTTCTTTTTTAAATATTGTAACTCTGATTCGTAGCAAATTTGTTTTTTTTGTGTGTTGGATTTCGGTTTTATGTTGTCCTCGTCTTTGTTCATCATTTTTCTAATATATCGTTGATACGACACTAACGTAACACTGACGTATGAGTGATAAAAATAAAACACCAACATAAAGATTTTATGCTTCTTCAAATCTATCTTGCAATAGAGGGATTTTATGATGGCCCAATGAATGTCCCTTGCTTCCTTCAATATCTTCCTTCACCAAGTTGTCTTTGGCCTTGCCCAAAACAACAGCATATAACCCAATAACTAGCACAATT
Organism: Primulina huaijiensis; assembly: GCF_012295235.1. Lineage (NCBI taxonomy): Eukaryota > Viridiplantae > Streptophyta > Magnoliopsida > Lamiales > Gesneriaceae > Primulina > Primulina huaijiensis. The sequence goes on along the minus strand of NC_133323.1, from coordinate 7,700,749 downwards.
GAACCAGCCACACTGCAGGAACATTCAAATGGATTGCTCATATGAACCAAGAATCGCGTGCGGAAAATGCGTCGTACTATGAAGGTGATAGGAGACTTAAAAGCGTGAAACGCCATACCTGCCGACGTAGAGAACTTCGTTAAAGAAGATGATGCCGATGATCGCAGAAATGACGATCACCAAGGGGTTGAACATAGTAACGAAAAGTGGCCCTGTCCTTGAAAGGCACCAAGACATCAAGTAGAGTCGGAAAGATATATTGATGAGTCCCTAAAATGGAAAAACAACAGAATTCATTACAATCGAATAAGAAATAAACCATCTCACGTCGAAAACATACAAGATCAACATTATTAGGCTACTCTGTTCGACACCACCTCCAGACAAATGAACTGATTCAATTGTGATACCCCATGTGCCACATTGTAAAAATTAAAGATTTAAAATGAGTTTATAATGTGATACAATGGACTTCTATAGCAACTTTGGTTAATCATTTTCGTAAAGCGAGGACGAATACGAAATAGTTGCTATAGAGACCCATTGTGCAGTCACGTAGGCGCGGGCTCAACGTGACATCAATGAACTCTGAAGAATATATCATTTTCTTACCGCGTATAATACAGCAACTAAGCCCATTTCTGCTTTTAACTTCCAAGCATTTAAATCTTTTTCTGCAATCAGAGCAATAACTGAGGATTGTATTGTCACAAAGACACAGTAAATCGCCAAAATGATCATCTCCACCGGGTATATCTTGAGAATTGTAGTCTGAACAATGGACCATGCCGCGGTTAAAAAGGCAGCAATTGAAATTAAAGTTCCTCCAAGAACCCAATTTTGTGGTACTGATGCCGAAACTTCGACCGAAGAGATTAAGACGGATGGTTTATTCAAGATTGCTGCTCCTTTGTATAGTGTCACAATAGACGCCCCCGCGACCAAAACAAGAGTTCCCAAGAACTTAAGTATGCCACTAGATTTTGTCAAATTTAGTGTTTCCATCCTAAGGTTATCAACTTTTATGTTAGTGCTGGATTTTCGAATGCGAAAAGGATTAAAATGTGATATACATACATGACTTGGAGATAACCTGAATATGATGGCGAGTATGTAAGCAAAACCTGGAACCAGATTCAGTAACTCTGATCCGAGGGTGGGGGAGCTATAGTTGATACCAGCATAACTCCCAATATCTGCTAAGCAACTTGTCACAGGAAAAATCAAGAAAACAAACTTAAATACGATGTTGTTGGAATTAAAACTGGATTCCACCAAAAGCTACAATCAGTTCAATCTCGTTGTCCCACGGGACAACTAATGTTTCATAACAAAAGCATTCCAATTGAGTAGTTAAGTAATGGATTACCCGCACAAAGCAAGCAAGAAAATTTTCCAAACAACAGCAAACGAAACGGGAGGGATTTTAGACCTGCAAAGAATCAAAAACCCAAATAACCCACAACAATTTCTTGAACACCCTCCAAAAACTGAACCAAGAGAAGAATTTAGTTACCTGCGGGAAATAAATGCAGTGGAGAAGAGAACGAGAGTGGCCAAGGCATTGGAATACACGGATATAATGTAGAAACTGGTACCGTTGGACATAGCCATTTTGCTTACTATCATATTGCCTGCTAAAGCAGTCATCGCCGCCACCATGCCGACAAAAGGCAGCAAGAATATCGGCCACGCCATGCTGCCTTCTCCACTTCTGCGTTGCAGGGTTGGGTTTCTTTCTGGCGCTCACGAATATTTGTCCGCTGCGTGTGTTGGACTTGGCATTCCCATTTGTACGTAAAATTCTTTCAACTTGTATTTGACTACATATTAATTATTATTACTTGCTGGCATCCGCAGCCATACAACGCACCCGAGCAAGTCCCACCAAATCAGTGCAGATTTTTCTTTCTTTTTAATTTTTAATGGATATCATATGATACAATCATAAGAGAAATAATTTAAATAATATATGATATTATACCAAAACAACATTCTACAAATTAATACGAGAAAAGTAGTTATTTTTGTTGAAAATGTGAAAAATATTTGTGTTGAAAACTATAATGTTGAATGTTGAAAATTGAGTAAAATTAAGTGTTGAATATTGAAAATTAGTGTGTGATGATGTATGTAATGATGAAATTGTTTTTGGATTATTTTCCAAAGAAATCCTATAAATAGGTCTCCATTTGTAAAGATTTGAGATAAATGAGTTGAGAGAAAAAATATTATAAAGTGTGTAGTGTGATACTTTTGAGAGTTTGAGATTTTTACTTTTTACCGTAAATTTTTACTTTTTCATAACACGTTATCAGCACGAAACTCTAAAAATCCTCCATATTTTTCCAAGCTCTAAAACAGAAGAAAAAGGTAACAAAAGTAATAATATTTATTTTATTGTTTATCTATTTATTGTGTATATATTTAATATATAATATAATGTCATTATATAATAAAGATCGGAAATAATAAAAATAAATTTTTCGAAAAACTTGTTATAAATCCTGGGAGGATGTTAAGACGACATCCCACACTCCCGGTAAGGGATACGACAAGTATAAAAGCCTATAAGATTTTTAAACAAAATACCTTATGACACTTCATTATAATAATGTGATATGATATACATAATTATTTAAACATGATTAATATTATATACACCATATTATTACCATAAAATTATACAAATACATACATTTATTTTTTTGTACACCAACGGTCATAAACGGTAACAAAACGGCTAGTTTTTGCCCTATAAATATGATCTCACAAACACATTCAATCACTCCAACTTTCTCTTCTTCTCTAAAAATTAATCTTCATCAAATTTTCGAAGAAAAAAAGAAGATGACTTTCTCAAGGTTATTTTTAATTATTTTGGTTATAATACTCACGAATCTTGTATTTATCGGAGAATATCCTCCTCGTGTGTTTTCTTTATTTTTACGAATGCTTGTATTTGTTGTTTATCTATTACTTTTTATTGCAATATTCACTAACTAATAAAATGCATCATAATTTTTTTAGTACCACCATGTCAAACTTGGCAAAGCTCGAATTTCTTGCACTCGACATTACGAGAAAAATTATATGACATGGACTCTCGATGTAGAAATGCATCTTGAGTCATTGGGTCTAAGCGAGACTATTAAAGAAAATGGTATATCTTCATCACAAGAAAAAGCAAAAGCTATAATATTTTTGCGTCGACATCTTGATGAAGGTTTGAAATGTGAATATCTCATCGAAAAAGATCTTATGACTCTGTGGAAAAGATTAAAAGAAAGATTTGAACATATAAGGGAAGTTATATTTCCGACCGCCCGTGATGAATGGAATATGTTGAGATTCCAAGATTTTAAGAAAGTAAGTGATTACAATTCGGCGATGTATCGAATAATCTCGCAATTAAAATTTTGTGGACATGTGGTTACGGAATCGAAAATGCTTGAAAAAATATTTTTCACTTTTTCATGCATCAAATATAACTCTACAACAACAATATAGAGTGCGTGGATTTACGAGATATTCTGAATTTATCGCCTGTCTTCTTGTGGCAGAAAAGAACAACGAGCTATTAATGAGAAATCATCAGTCCCAACCCACTGGATCAACAGCATTTTCAGAAGTAAATGTCGTAAGTAAAAATGAATTTAAACCTGGAAACCAAAATCAAATTCAAACACAAGGCTTTGGTCGAGGTCGAGGTCGTGGACGTGGACGTGGAAGTGGTCGTGGTCGTGGACGCGGCCGTGATTTTGAAAATAATCGAGATAGTTACTCCTATAACTCATCTCAAAAGAGCGTACCAAACCATCCACTGAAAAGACATCATGAGAATATGAGTGTTAATGAGAAACACTCAAAAAGATTTGAAAGTTCTTGTTTTAGATGTGGTACTCTCTAGGACATTGGTCCCGTATTTGTCGAACCCCTGAGCACCTTTGTAAACTTTATAAAGAATTAATAAAGGAGAAAGAAAAGGAGACCAACTTCACTGAACACAGTGAACCTTTGAGTGATTCAACTCATTTTGATGCTGGAGATTTTCTGATTGATTTATCAGACAATGATCAATTTGCTGGTGGAATAAATATGTAAAATATTTTATTTTTTCATGTACACGTATGATAATATTTTATAGTGTGTTATATTTTTAAATATATATTGTATTTTATTTTATTTTTATAAATGTATTGTCAGTAATTTTATTTCATTGCATATTTTTTTTAAGTTCAAATATGGAAAATGCTATGAACAAAGCTGAAGTTTGCATACCTGATAGTGGTACAACGCACACTATCCACCGAGATAAAAGATATTTCTTGGAACTAAAACCAACAAAAACAATGGTGAATACAATATCAGGTCCTGTAGACTTGATTAAAGGATGTGGTAAAGTACAATTTTTGTTACCTAATGGTACAAAATTTTTTATCAATGATGCTTTGTATTCACCACAATCGAAAAGAAATTTGTTGAGTTTTAATGATATATATTCCCATGGGTATGATACTCAAACAATGAATGAAGAGAATGAGAAATATATGTGTATTACCACATATAAATCATGAAAGAAATATGTGATTGAAAAACTACCAATGCTCCCTACTGGATTGCATTATACACATATAAGTCCCATTGAATCAAACATGGTAGTTGATAATTCTTCAATATTAACTAATTGACATGATCGATTAGGACATCCTGGTTCAACAATGATACGAAGAATTATAGAAAATACACATTGTCATCCGTTGAAAGACCAAAAGATCTTTCAGAATAATAAGTTTCAATGTAAAGCATGTTCTCTTGGAAAACTTATTATAAGACCATCACCAGCCAAAATCCAAACTGAATCACCAATGTTTTTTGAACGTATTCAGGGTGATATTTTTGGACCAATCCATCCACCATGTGGACCATTCAGATACTTTACGGTATTGATTGATGCCTCCAGCAGATGGTCACATGTATTTTTATTGTTAACTCGAAATGTTGCATTTGCAAGATTACTTGCTCAAATAATAAAATTGAGAAATCAATTTCCCGATTATACAATCAAGAAAATTAGACTTGATAATGTTGGTGAATTTACTTCCCATAAGTTCAATGATTATTGTATGTCTATGAGAATCATTGTTGAGCATCATGTTGCTCATGTACATACACAGAATGGCTTGGCTGAATCATTGATTAAAAGTCTGCAAATGATTGCTAGACAAATAATTATGAAAACAAAGCTCCCTATTTCTATATGGGGACATGCAATTTTACATGCTGCTACATTAATTGCATCAGACCAAGTGCATATCATAAATACTCCCCATTGCAGCTTGCATTTGGTAAAGAACCAGACATTTCTCATCTGAGAATTTTTGGATGTATGGTGTATGTTTTATTCAAAGAAAAAGGCTGAGGCTCAAGCTTGGTTCACTAGGGGTCTATGAATCAGGATAGGCTCAAAGAACGGCTCAGATGATGCGAAAGAAAATGATTTGAACCTAATGCCCTTATCATTTTGTCTATGCACCTAATCTACCACAAAGTGTTGACAAAGACATGTATAACAATGCAAGTTCTAGAAAAATTAACAATGCAATGACAACACACAATCAAAGAAAATGGAGCATGATATCATGATTGCTCATAGGCTCAAAGCTCACCAAAAAAAAATATAGCAATTGTGTTAAATCTCACACACTTGTCCTCTCTAACTATCATCAAGAGCAACTTATTCATAATGCAAACGTGAAAATGCAAAAAACATTTGCACGCAAAGAAAACATCATCATTTTTTTTATTTGCATCGGAGACAATCATGATTCAGAAGAAAGAGATAAAAAATAAACTAAGTGCTTGGAACTAACAACGTCACTATTTATTTATTTTTTAACCCAAAATGCAGAAAAATTAAATCAAAATACTAAAAATCGAATAAAAAAATTCAAAAAATCCCACAGTCAAGTTAAACTTCTAACAATCAAATAAAACTCCCACACCTAAAATTGACATTGTCCTCAATGACAAAAAATAGATGCTCAGCTTAAACGATAAAATAGTAGAAAAAGTTAGAGAACTCCCCTGAAAAATGTTGAGCATCGTAAAGAAACATCAACTACTGTTGCGGTGGGGGAAACGGTGGTTCGAGGCGGCGCTGGGATTGCAGACAGAGGAGAGGGTGAAGTGAAACTGGTGGACGCTGCTGTTGGCTGAGAGTTGGAGAAGGATGCGCTGATAGGATTTGGAGAGAGGAGATGGAGGCTGCTGTGAGAGAGAGAAAAAAAAATTAGGTTAATTTTTTTATTAAAAAAGAGGAAAAAAAAAAAAAGATATGTTCCCAGCAGTAGAGGTATTTCAACAAGGCGTGGTCACGCCTTGTGCGAAACCTCTATTGAAATGATTTTTTTTTTAAATCAGTAGAGATGTTTTAACAAGGCGTGGCCGCGCCTTGTGCGAAAACCTCTACTGGAACAAAATAACAAGAACTAATTGTAAACCAGCAGTAGAGGTGTTTCAAAAAGGCGTGGCCACGCCTTGTGCGAAAACCTCTAGTGGAACAAAATAAAAAATAACAAAAACTAAAATTTGGGTTGCCTCCCAAAAGCGCAATTTTTTAATGTCGTTATGCTCGATATTCATTGTTTCTTGTTGCTCATGGTGAACATATATGGTCATTTTGTCCACTTTATTCCGCTTCAGTATTTTCATAGCAAATTTCAGCATGTGCATGTTTTCTTTGAATTTCTGGGAAATCTCTATCCCTTGAATATTTCCTCCTTTTTTCATGAGTACATGCTTGGGTTGATTTGGAGGGAGTCTTCGCTCAATTTTAGATATCTGCGAATCAGAGAGAGAAAATCTAGTATTAGAATTTTTAACATGCCTTTCAATTAGCTCCTCTAAATCATTCTTATTCACAAATTTTGAATTTTCTTGTGACAAGTGATGAGCGATATCAAGAGTATTAATAGTGCTGTCACTAAGAGGATATTTCATGGTATTATAAATATTAAACTTAGCAATCTCACCATCAAATTCCATAGTAAGGTTACCACTATTAACATTTATGACAGACTTTGAAGTTTTCAAAAATAGTCTTCCTAGCAAAATTTGACTGTTTAAATCATCATTTTCCATGTCAAGCACATAAAAGTCAGCAGGAAAAACCAAATTTTCAACTTTCACAAGAACATCTTCAATTACACCTCTAGGATAAACAGTGGACCTATCAGCCAATTGAATCACAATGCCGGTTTCAATCAGAGGTCTAAGTTCCAAATAATTATAAACAGAATCAGGCATGACATTGATAGAAGCACCCAAATCCAACATAGCCTTTTCAAGTCTAGTATCACCAATAGTACAAGGGATAGAAAACATACCTGGATCACTGCATTTGATAGGAATAGTTTTTTGAATAACAGCAGAAACATGTTCTCCTACCTTTTCTCTTTTACAACCCTTCAACTTACTTCTCTTCTGTGTAGTACACAATTCTTTTAAAAATTTTGCACAACGAGGTACTGGTTTAATAGCATCTAATGAAGGAATATTTACCTCGCATCTACGTAAAGTGTCATTCAACTCCTTAATACTTTCACATTTCCTATTCAATGCAAGAGAGAATGGGGGAATAGGTTTATACTCAAATAGAGGAGAAAACTTACCTTTCGGAGCATCATCTTGATTGATTATTTTATCCTCAATTTTTATCTCATTTTCTTCCTTTTGCTTGGCTAATGCTTATACCCCAATTTCTTGAACCTCCAATTCTTTACAATTTCTCAAAGTAATTGCACTCACATTCTCCCTTGGATTCACCACTGTCTGAGAAGATAGACTACCTGAATTTTGTGCTTCCAACTTGTGAATTACGGTCGCCAACTGTCCCACTTGAGTGCTCAAATTCTGAATGCTAGCCCTTGTTTCCTGTTGAAATTTTTGAGTGTTCTCAGCTAAGGCCTTCACAATTTCATCTAGGGACATACCTGAGTTAGAGGCTTGCGCAGGTGATCGATGCTTGTGAAAATTTTGTTGTGGATATCCTTGTTGACCTCCTTGATTCATGTAGCTGAAATTTGGGTGATCTTTCCATCCTGGATTGTAGCTATTATAATACGGATCATACCGGTGTTGAGGTTGTCCAGGAAATCCGTCGATTTCATTAACCTGCTGCGTTGGATCTTCCTGTAATGTAGGGCACGTGTCCGTCGAATGTCCAACCATCGCACATGTGCCACAAGCTTAGGCCTGTTGTACCTGCCCTACAACCAACTTTTCCAAAAGAGATGTCAAAGAATCTAACTTTTGATTGATAGGGTTAGTGCTTACCTCATTAACTTGACGTGGGGGGATATCTTGCCTAGTTCCAAACTGCTGTGCATTGGCAGCCATGTTGGAGATTAGAGCTCGTGCCTCTTGAGGCGTTTTGTTTACCAATGCACCTCCACTTGCAGCATCAATTATGTTCCTATCAAAAAACAAAAGTCCTTCATAAAAATATTGAACTAGTAGTTGTTCTGGAATCTGGTGTTGTGGACAACTGGCACACAACTACTTGAATCTCTCCCAATACTCATACAAAGTTTCATCATGCAGCTGTCTAATCCCACAAATGTCTTTTCTAATATTTGCTGCTTGTCAAGCTGGGAAGAACTTCTCCAAAAATTGTTATTTCATATTGTCCCAAGTTGTTATGGATCCAGAAAGCAAGTAGTAGAGTCAATCTTTAGCCTTGTCGGCTAAAGAGAATGGAAAAGATCGTAGTGAAATTTGTTCCTCTGTGATCCCTTGCGGTTCCATGGCTGTGCAAACAATATGAAACTCCTTCATATGTTTATGGGGATCTTCACCTGCAAGACCACGAAAAGTAGGAAATAAATGAATCAAGCCAGATTTTAATTCAAAAGTAGCGTCAGTAGTAGGGAATTGGATGCATAATGGTTGTTGAATAACATTAGGATTAGCTAACTCCCTGAGTGTTCTTTGAGCTTGTCCTGCCATTTCTTTTTGGTCACTTTCACTTCTTTCAATCTCGAGATCAATGTCAAATTCTCTATCTGTATCGTTGGAGTCCAGTGATGCGTTCAAATCAGGAGATGATGATGATGGTTGCTTTTCACACCTTAATCTTGCTTCTTTTCTCAATCTCTTAGTTGTCTTCTCGATTTTCAGATTGTATTCGAGTTCACCTGTATGAGAAGAACGAGGCATAAAAAATAAAAAAAATCAAAAGAAATTAACCTTGCACCGCTCCCCGGCAACGGCACCAAAATTGGGTGTGCTGTCGTTGACCACCAAATTATTTCCTACTCTTTTAAATAAAAACGAGTGTAATGGTGAGTAGGGTCGAATCCACAGGGAACGGTAGATTTATTTCTTCTGATAATAAAAATAAAAAAGGGGGTTTGTTTTGATAATTACTAAATTAAATTTCATAAACTAAAATTACCAAGCAAGAAAAATACTGAATCTAGAATTGAAAAATCGACGAGAATAAAGTTAAGAAATTATTATGAGAAAATACTGATTCAAGGGGATTCTACTATTTAATTATATCACTGTTCATCGGTTAACCAATCATTTATTCATGTTATTCCAAGCAATTAACCTTAGAATAATAGGGATAGCCGCTAAAATTCTTGTGTTTTCCTAAATTAATTGACCAAACCCAGCATCCAGTCAAAACTTACCAATAATCAACTGGGCACGATAGCGTTCCATATTAATTAAAGATAGCATTTTAGTTTCGTGAAAACAGTTAATCCTAAAATCTAACAACCGAGATAGCTGCAATTGGAAGATCTAGTTCCGTCGATTTATTTAAATTACACATGTTATGATAGCACAACACATCTAACCTATTGCTACTCACGTATCAATCGTTCATGACAATTATGGATCACTGAATTCATGGTTAGCATTAGAAAATCATACATCAAATTAAATTGTCAGATTAATTGACGTATAATATTCATATAATTAAATCATAAATCAACGAATACTTGGGAAAGCAAGAATAATAAATTAAAGTGCAAAAACCTCACAGTGATAAAATTAAAATAGTAGACTATCCCTTGAATCAAACTAAGAAAATTAGCCTAACATAGTTTGATCTAAAATATCCATAAAAAATAAAGAAAAAAACATAAAGAAAATGCAAACTATTTTTGTGGGAAAAAATCTGGAAGTCTTCCGCCTTCTTGCTGCGTACGTGAAGATGGAAATTGGTTGGAGAAATCCTTTTTCCAATCTAATTCCTCAAATCTTGTGCGGTGGCTGTCTTCTTTTGATGGGATGGTAGGCTTTTGGAGCTAAATTATTTAAGCTAAAAAGGCCCACTAATCTTAATTAACCCTAAATCCTAAAATATAAAATAATATATATTATCTAATCTAGTTTCCCTCCTAGAATTTTCACTAAATCAGACACCATAATTAATTCTTTCAACTCTTGCATAATCTTCACAAAATCAGATTATTTTTTTTCTTCTTGCAATTTTAGGCAGCTGAAACATAACCACACACGTCTTGTTCAGGACGTCTTCTGGTTTGGTCATTCTCTTCCAAAATTTATCTTGGAAACTTCAAATGTGATAAACATCACTTTTTTAACTCAAATTTGCTCAAATACTGTAAAAGTTCCTCCTGCAATAAAATTACATAAAAATGTATCAATTAAACATATCGGAGGTTGGAATAATGGGAAATATGAAAATAAAAATACTAACTATTACGAGTCTATCAGTGCCTATTGCACCACCTCAACGAAAGAAAATGGGACCTCAAAGAAAGATTGGAATTTATATCGGTTATGATAGTCTATCAATCATTCAATATCTTGAACCTCAGACAGGCGACGTGTTCACAGCAAGTTTTGTTGATTGCCATTTTAATGAGAAAATCTTCCCAATGTTAGGGGGAGAACAGAAACATACCGAAAAAGAAATTACGTGGTATGTATCATCATTGTTACATCTGGATCCAAGAACAAAACAATGTGAAAAAGATGTACAGCAAATTGTGCACTTGCAAAGAATAGCAAATCAAATACCAGATGCATTTGCAGACACAAAAGGGGTAACTAAATCATATATACATGCTACAAATGTCCTGCTCGAATTGAAATTCCGAAGAAACAAATTGAAAATTCTCATGATGTCATTAAAAGCCTGAAGCGTGGAAGGCCAGTCGGTTCCAAAGATAAAAATCCTAGAAAAAAAAATTTCATAGAGAAACACGATGATCACAAAATAAAGAATGATGTTCCTGAAGAAACACATGATGATCACAAAATAAAGAATGATGTTCATGAAGAAACACATGATGATCACAAAATAAAGAATGATGTTCCAGAAGAAACACATGATGATGAAAATGTTCTGTCAGAACAACAAACTGACGAGAATCATGAAATCTCTATAAATTATACTAATACTGAAAAAATATGGAACCAAAAAAATATAGAAGAAATTGATGATATATTTTCTTATAATGTGGCAATCGACATCATAAATGATAATGACGATCATGAACCAAAATCTTTTGGTGAGTGTAAAAATCGGCAGGATTGGATAAAATGGAAAGATGCCATCCAGGTTGAATTGGATTCGCTAAATAAACGTAATGTTTTTGGACCTATAGTCCTTACACCTGAAGGTGTAAAACCTGTTAGATACAAATAGGTTTTTATTCGAAAGTGAAATGAGAAAAATGAAATAGTAAGATA